>NC_133363.1:7713682-7936035 GCF_049309525.1 Garra rufa | reverse complement strand
ATAATGCTTGCGCATTTGCAGTCCAACACAGTAACACTGACTCAACCAATACCATGAGTTTGGAGTGAAAACAGTGGAGATCATATGGCTAAACTTGTAGGCCTCAATAGATGAAATGAACTTAAAATCAATTAATCACATAACACAATGAGCTACTTTAAAATAACAAACAAACAAATAAACATATGTGACTCTTGACCAAATAAACAGTCGTAAGTAGCATGGGTATATTTGTAGCAATAGGCAACATTACACTGTTTGGGTCAAAATTACAGATTTTTCATTTATGCCAAAAATCATTAGGATAGTAAGTGAAGATCATGTTCCATGAAGATATCTTGTAAATTTCTTACCATAAATATATGAAAACTTAAATTTTAATTAGTAATATGCATTGCTAAGAAATTCATCGGGACAACTTTAAAGGTGATTTTCTAAATATTTCGATTTTTTTGCACCCTCAGATTCCAGATATTCAAATAGTTATATCTTGGCCAAATATTATCCTATTCTAACAAATCATGCATCCGTGGGAAGCTTTTTTATTCAGCTGATGTATAAATCTTAATTTACTTAACTTACTGTAAAAAGTTTTCACCAGATTCAACTTAAAAACCTAAGTTCAGCAGCTGCCTTAAAATTTTAAGTTAAATCAGCTTAAAACTACAAGTCATTTTAACTAATTACAATTAAAATGAGTTGATTTAACTTGTGAGTTGAAATGACTTAAGTTGATTTAACTTAAAATTTTAAGGCATATATATATATGGCCCCAGTCATAAGGGTCAATTATACATCATGCTGAATAAATAAGCTTTCCATTGATGTATGGTTTGTTAGGATAGGACAATATGGTCGAGATCAACAGTGGAATCTGAGGGTACAAAAAAAGTCAAAATATTGAGAAAATCGTCTTTAAAGTTGTCCAAGTTTTGATATATTTATGATAGGAAATTTACAAAATAGCTTCACGGAACATGATTTTTACTTAAGATCCTAATGATTTTTGGCATAAAAAAAAAAATCTATAATTTTGACCCATCAATGTATTGTTGGCTATTGCTACAAATATATCCGTGCTACTTACGACTTGTTTTGCATTCCAGGGTCACATATTAAATTTCAAAATTAAAATAATATATATTAAGCTCCACCCATAGTAGACTGATTGGTCTATACACTCTTAAAAAAATCTTTATTGGCATTGACGGTTCCATGAAGAAACTTGAACATCCATGGAACTGATCAAATTCAGGTTCTTTAGATTTTTCTTTTAAGAATTGTTCACTGAAATGTTCTTTGGGGAACCAAAAATGGTTCTTCTATGGCATTTACTGCAAAACAACCCCTTTAAAGACATGACATGAGCTTCAACTTCCTTTTTTGTTGATTCAGAGCAGCACAGTCGATCAACAAG
This sequence comes from Garra rufa, assembly GCF_049309525.1. Taxonomy (NCBI): domain Eukaryota; kingdom Metazoa; phylum Chordata; class Actinopteri; order Cypriniformes; family Cyprinidae; genus Garra; species Garra rufa. Next base: position 7,934,618 of record NC_133363.1, on the reverse strand, counting down.
TCAGAAATCACATCCACTAGTACTGAAGCCACATATACCCTTGACAACCCTGTGTTGTGACCCATTAAAAGCCTCCCTCTCTGTTTATAAATGTTTGTGTGCCTCAAAGATACTTTCGTCCTCGTTCGCAGTCACAAACACGCACAGAGGCGAGTATCCTTCTCAGGAAGCACGTCACGTCCGCAGCGGCCTCTTCATGAAAGAGAAGTGAAGACGCAGGCTCCTGTCCTCCTCGTTCACATTCCCCCGCTCTGCCGGTGCATTAAGTCAGTCCACTGAAGACAGGCATCTTAAAACAAACCCCACTGCTCTCATAATCAATGACAAAAACAGACACACCGGACCAAAGGCTTTTTACTCGTCCATTTTCTTCTAAGAACGCAAAGAAAGTATTTTTTCTCCATCTTTATCACTAGCTGAGGCCTTATGGAGAGGATAATGCATTTGGACCCTGTTGTGTCACGGCCCTCACAAACCTCAGCGGCAATTTCAGGCTTCCATCGCATTTTTGTATTCAGTCAGAAATAACAAAAACAGCCACAATGTAGTAATAAAAAGCATCGTAGTGCAAAAAACAGTGCGATCTGATACATCAAGCTCATTGCAGATGGTTGTTCTCCTCTCCCACCTCCAAGCCAGGGGAGAGTAAATCAGTCTGGAGGAAATAAATACACACTTATTACGTTCTACGTGCTGCATACATTCACCTCTGTAATGTATTGCAGCGTTCGGTGTGGTGCACGCTGGGGTGAAAAATGAGAATGCAGAAGCACTGCAGAAAGAAAAAAAGGATGTATAGTGAGCCAGAGCTTGGTTGCTACACACTAAGGTAATGATGTGGGACTTTACCACAGTAATGAACGACTAGAAATGTACATTTGCAAAAACTAGCATTGGTTATTAAGGTGACTATATGTCTTCTTTTTCTTGGACCAAACCACTCTTTTCTAAATTGAAAACATTTCTGGGATTTTTATCGATATCGAAATGCTCTCTACAGTCTTCATACATTCTATGTATGCACTCGTATGCAACAATTGGTCGATTATATCCAGTGCTTGCATGCTATTGGTCAAATATGCTTGTATTAACGGACTATAGCATTGACAAAAAAATAAATAAAAAAATAAAATTGAAATAAATATTAAATTAAATTAAAAAAAAAAAATATATGGGCAAAGCAACATTTTTTAGTAAATGAAAAAATGAATAAATATATAATAAACATGCCAACCCCCAAAAAAGACTAAAACATTAACTAAAATTAACATTAAATTAACAAAAATTAACATAAAATAATTCAAAATATTAATAAAAACTAAAAGATCTCAAAACTACAGTATCTCAATTACGCTAAAATAACACTGAAGGAAAATTCGTCACATTCCCAGAAATAACATCCCAGAAATCACCCCATTTTTCTAAAATGCTAAAGCTGTATGTGTGAAGCCGACGTAAAAAGTGTGGTGCAACATCAAGTACAGTGGCGAATGGCTGGCTCCATCTTTACTGCCCAAATGAATGAGCAAATCTGACATGTCAATGGCAAAAAAGGTGCAAACCATTGAGAATCATACAATATTCTGGCAAAGCACAAAACATTAGCTGAAAGATTAAGTTTGTGAGGTAAATCAACTAAATTAAACAGATTACAATAAGGATTGTTAACATTAGTTAATGCATTATGGATAAACTAACTATAAACAATGCTTATTTTACAAATTTATAAACAGAAATTAGTTGATTTCTGCATATATAGTATGCATTTAACAAGTTGTATAAATCATATATTTATAGCAGATTGATAATGTACTAAAAATACATTTAATTTTTTAAGTGTCCTCTTTGTTACAAAGCACAATATGATGTTTTATTCAATATTCATACATTCTGGCTGTCTTTAACTGATTTGAAGTTCTTGGCAATGCATATTACTAATCAAAAATTAAGTTTTGATATATTTACAATAGTAAATTTACAAAATACCATCATGGAACATGATCTTTACCTAATATCCTAATTATTTTTGGCATAAAAGAAATATATATATATATAAAAAAAAATAGCTGACAGATGTCAGTTGAAAATGAAAGTGCAAACCACTGAGAAGCACACGTTAGTCTGGCAAAGCACAAAACATTAGCCAAAAGATTGAGTTTGCGATGCAAATTAACAAAATTAAACACTTTAAAAGGATAAACTTTAAAAGGTTATGAACCAACAATAAACTATGCTTTGAAGTTCCTAGCAATGCATATTACAAATCTAAAATGTGACCCTGGACCACAAAACCAGTCTTAAGTCGCTGGAGTATGTTTGTAGCAATAGCCAAAAATACATTGCATGGGTCAAAATTATTGATTTTTCTTTTATGCCAAAAATCATTAGGAAATTAAGTAAAGATCATGTTCCATGAAGATTTTTTGTAAAATTCCTTCTGTAAAGGTATCAAAATGTAATTTTTGATTAGTAATATGCATTGTTAAGAACCTAATTTGGACAACTTTAAAGGTGATTTTCTCAGGATTTTGATTTTTTTGCACCCTCAGATTCCAGATTTTCAAATAGATGTATCTCGGCCAAATATTGTCCTATCCTAACAAACCATACATCAATAGAAAGCTTATTTACTGAGCTTTCATATTCTATATACATCTCAGTTTTGTAAAATTTAACCTTATGACTGGTTTTGTGGTCCAGGGTCACAAATAGTTTTGATATATTTACGGTAGCAAATTTACAAAATATCTTCATGGAACATGATCTTAACTTAATATCCTAATGATTTTTGGCATAAAAGAAAAATATTTTAAAAAAGCTGACATATGTCAGTTGCAAATGAAAGTGCAAACCATTGAGAAGCACATGTTAGTCTGGCAAAGCACAAAACATTAGCCAAAAGATTGAGTTTGCGAAGCAAATTAACAAAATTAAACACTTTAAAAGGTGTGTTAACATTGGGAATGAACCAATAAACCATGCTTATTTTATAAATTAGTTGATTTCTGCATATACTCATTTAGCAAGTTATATAAATCGTACATGTATAGTTGATTGCTAATATACTAAAAATGCATCAACAATTTTTTTTTAAGTGTCCTCTTTGTTGAAAAGCACAATATGTGTTATTCAATATTGATATATTCTGGCTGTCTTTCACTGATTTATACTACGAACATTATAGTTAATAAAGAAACCGCAATTCTCGAAGTGCCATATTCCAGCGATGCGTTCCACACAAGCTACACGGGTTACACGCAAGCCAATCACACATCTGTCATGCAACCGTCAAACCCCCTGAACAGCGTCCCGGCAGTTCCGCCCACAACCAGTAGGTGTCTCTCTTTCACTGTGCATGGCCCTCATCCCGTCTGCCGCCCACCGGCGGCCCCCTCCCCTCTTTCAAAATCCCCATCTCCACATAATATATACACCATCATTTGAAAATGGCAGCTTTTTGAAAATTCACCTTGATTATCAGACATTAAAAGTGACTTGAGCAGCGCTGAGTGTCTGGCTGGGGAGATGGCTGCAGACAGCCGAACAATGTGGCGGGCGCGGCATTAACGCCTCGCTGGGCCATGCAGCCGCGCAAGGGAGAGGCAGCCCTTTGTTCTCTCCCTCATCCAATTATTTTTAACGTGCGCCTCTTTCACAACAACAAGAGAGAATTTAATTTTAATGCACTCTGTAAGAAAAGCCCCCCAAAATACATCTATTCTTAAAAGAAGGAGGAAGGAATACGGACGAGGGTTAAGAATTAATCAGGGCGCAGGCGTTGCAATGTCTGCAACCGTAGCCCTTACAAAAACCGGATGCGTGCGATCATTCTCCTCTAAAGCGAGAAACGCGGCACACATGCTGCGAGGGCAAAAACACACGTGTCGCATTCGTGGAGCAAAAAACAAACAACCAAAATACCCGAGATTCCATATAAAATGGGTTTGAGAATAAAAAAGCCAAGGACTCTCGCAGGAAGGTATGCGCCCAAATATTTTTCTAATTGGACGAGCACTTTATCTTGCTGTCAGTGAGGTTATAAAAATGCGCGCAGTTCCCAGAAGGAGAGAAGCAGCTCTATAGCCGGCCCTTTATTACTGCACGCCAGTGTCTGATATATGCTCCTGCGTTAACCTTTCATCTGAGCCCAACACACACACACACAGATGCAAGCAAGCGTGTGTTTTATGCAGAAATTCAGAAATTCTGAAGAGTTGTTGTTGTTGTGAATGTTACAGGGGAACATGGTGATTATATACTGGGAGAGTGCAGCAAAAAATGCATTTAGTAAATCATACGGTGCATTAATACAGCGTCTGCATGCAGTCAGCGACATGCACGCGCACACACCTCAGCAACACGATTCAACCTGACAGAAAAAGCAAATTAGAATCCGACGTGTTTGGCGCGAGGCTGTTGCCATCTTAGCCGCACTACGGCCAATTTTCTCAGCAGTATGAAATGATTGTTTTTTTTCTTATCAGCGTAGAGGCAGCATCTACAGCAGTGAGAATTTCAAATGAAAAGCCCTTAGTTTTTGTCCCCAGGAACACAAAATAGACAAACACCCGAACGTGCGCTCGCACACACGCTCGCGCGCGCAAAATTAGATCTTCAGTTCTAGGCTAGACGACTAACTGTTTGTGTATAAGCCTCGCTCTGCGGCACAGCAAAAGCAATTCTCTGGAGATGGTGAAATTAAAGGGCAGAATCCAGCCTGTTTATGGTTGGCACTCCGCTCTCCTCTCAATCAAATGTTTTATTAGCAATCATTCGGCACTCTCTGGGCCCTAACACTCCTCCGCCGGAGGAAGGAGGGGGCGAGGGAGGGGAGCGAGAGGGGCTCCGGGAGGGAGCACTGGTACCCGCTGACCCCTGCTGGACTACACACAGCTGATTACTCCCACCTGGAGCCCGAGTCACCATTAACCTCCATGAGGGCTCAAGCGGCCAGCCGTCCCCACTGCTTCCCCAAGAGGACGGAGGGTTACGAAGACACAACCAGAGACATGCGAAGAATCAAAGACTTGAGAGTGGGGAGAAAAAGAAAGAAATGTCATGGCGTCATGTGGCAGAGATTGTGGTTTAGGTGTGAGAGACTGAATTTCGGTAGCATTAGGAGTCACAAACAGTTGGAACTGTGGTTTAGTGGTTAGTGCTTGAGCCTTGGTGCTCATGTGGAAAAAGTAGGTTTGATTCTGACAGTACTTCCACCCTGAATGACATGATTAAAAATTCTGCCACGTTTTGAACATAGAACTTTTTATGAGACAATCACCTGATCTCCAAATATCATGTGACTTCTCATGTGTAATTTCAAATCCAATGCAAAAATCAGCCCTTTTGGTGGAAAAAAGGTCTGATAACTGGGAGAACAAAACATAAAACCCCAAACAAACAAAAAAAACCATTATATTTTAAAGGGGCTATATGCAACTTTCTGAAATTTAAACTCGCGACTGACACCTGTGGCCAAAAAACGGAACTGCTCTTCCGTTCTGCTCACTCTCGCAGCGTGCGCTCCTACGTGCAAACTTCACAAGTCATCCGCTGCAAAGCAGTCAACATTATGTTTACAGAGGTAAGAAAAGTCAAATACATATATTGTTTGAGAAACTAAGTCTGTTTGCAATAATAGGCTAATTGCTGACTAGCAGTGGTGGCAGAGTGATCTGAAACGTTTAACATGAACGCGCTTGACGTCACATCCGCAGACAGCGCGCGAAAAATCCGACCCGACAGAAAATAGGAAAAATAGGATACAGGCTTTTAGGTGCACCCACTGTGAGCAGACAAGGTGTCAGTATGCTCATCAGGAGATGTTTGAGTCAGAAATGGTCAAATAAAAAGGCTATTGTTACGTTTATTTTGGGGAAAAAGTTGCATATAGCCCCTTTAACTATTTGTTAAAATACTTTTTTTACGCCAAAACTTTTTTCTGGATTTTTTTTAATTTTATCATTATTATTATTATTATTATTATTATTATTATTATTATTATTATTATTATATTCCCTATAATATGGTATATAGTTGTTGTTTTTTTAGATTTAATTATTTTAGTATATCAAGTTAAACTAAACATGAAACTGTGTTCATGTTTCCTTGGCAAATAGCTAAAATAAAATGTCATAAAATAAAAACATGAAATATGAGTTAATATTAATCTAAATATTTTATTTTATTGTAGTTATTGTTTATTTTAAAGTACATACTGAAAGCATTTTTTTGTTTGTTTTTTTTTTGCCCTGCATTGATGCATTTAAAAGTTACTGGCCACACATCTTTCATCTTTTATTGATTATTAAACACTCAAATCTCTTTATCTAAATCTCTTCACCTAACTGTGAGTCTGCCATGTTTGTAGTTTACAGACACTTTTCAATTTTCATGAAAAGTGCAATTGGTTGTAGCCAATATAAACCGTTAAAATGTGCATACATTGAATTGTCATTGGAAAATGTCAGTTGAACCCCTTTGGCCTAAACTATTAACTTTAAGCACCACCCTAGTTTTAAAATTTTGAAAGTTTATATTTCAGTAATTCAACAATAAATTCTCATATTCCTGGTTCTCTGATGTTGGTTAATAGTTAATTGGTTAATTTTTAGTAAATGCTTAATTTTTTATAGTTTTTTAATTTATTTTAATTTTAAATTTATTATTTTAGAACTTTACTTTTTTGCGTTTTAGTTCACTATAACTAAGTAATAATAATTTCCTGCTTTAATGAAAGTAAGCACATTTGACCATCTTTATAAAGAAGTTTACAAGCATTACACATGTGCTTACATTTGATTCAATTTGCTTTTAAAATATAAGCTTAGCTAACATTGGGGATGATGTATGGGATGATTATAAACTCAAAATGATTAATAGATTCACAGACAATTATCCATGTACTGCATACATTTTATGCATGTATTTTACTAACCACAAACAAATGCCTTTCAATTTTAGTCAGTGTAATTCAGGATTAAATGATCGTGCAACGTTTTTTTTACAAACACAGACATGTTTGCGCATAAAAATGTTCTGTTCTGCATTAACATATCATAAATTGCTCATGTAAAAAGGATTCTGTGCATTTTTGGATCAGGTGACACGTGTGCATTTCTTGACGACTTGACTAGTCAATCTTGTTCAGTTCATTTGGATTTTGAGACTTAATTTTTGCAGTTCACAGCATTTCACACATGAACAAAGCCCAGTGCAATTCATTAAAGTGTACAAGATTTGGAAAAATCGCTAATCACTACACAAATGCTTTTCAACTGGTTTCTGCAAAGTTAAGAATTACAGTCCTGGCCAAAAGTTTTGAGAATGACACAAATATTAGTTTTCACAAAGTTTGCTGCTCAACTGCTTTTAGATCTTTGTTTCAGTTGTTTCTGTGATGTACTGAAATATAATTACAAGCACTTCATACGTTTCAAAGGCTTTTATCGACAATTACATGACATTTATGCAAAGAGTCAGTATTTGCAGTGTTGGCCCTTCTTTTTCAGGACCTCTGCAATTCGACTGGGCATGCTCTCAATCAACTTCTGGGCCAAATCCTGACTGATAGCAACCCATTCTTTCATAATCACTTCTTGGAGTTTGTCAGAATTAGTGGGTTTTTGTTTGTCCACCCGCCTCTTGAGGATTGACCACAAGTTCTCAATGGGATTAAGATTTGGGGAGTTTTCAGGCCATGGACCCAAAATTTCAACGTTTTGGTCCCCGAGCCACTTAGTTATCACTTTTGCCTTATGGCACGGTGCTCCATCGTGCTGGAAAATGCATTGTTCTTCACCAAACTGTTGTTGGATTGTTGGAAGAAGTTGCTGTTGGAGGGTGTTTTGGTACCATTCTTTATTCATGGCTGTGTTTTTGGGCAAAATTGTGAGTGAGCCCACTCCCTTGGATGAGAAGCAACCCCACACATGAATGGTCTCAGGATGCTTTACTGTTGGCATGACACAGGACTGATGGTAGCGCTCACCTTTTCTTCTTCGGACAAGCCTTTTTCCAGATGCCCCAAACAATCGGAAAGAGGCTTCATCGGAGAACATGACTTTGCCCCAGTCCTCAGCAGTCCATTCGCCATACTTTTTGCAGAAGATCAATCTGTCCCTGATGTTTTTTTTTTGGAGAGAAGTGGCTTCTTTGCTGCCCTTCTTGACACCAGGCCATCTTCCAAAAGTCTTGGCCTCACTGTGCGTGCAGATGCGCTCACACCTGCCTGCTGTCATTCCTGAGCAAGCTCTGCACTGGTGGCGCTCCGATCCCGCAGCTGAATCCTCTTTAGGAGACAATCCTGGCGCTTGCTGGACTTTCTTGGACGCCCTGAAGCCTTCTTAACAATGCAGTGGAAAGTTTTTTTCAGGATTAAGTTCATTTTCATGGCAAAGAAGGACTATGCAATTCATCTGATCACTCTTCATAACATTCCGGAGTATATGCAAATTGCTATTATAAAAACATAAGCAGCATCTTTTCCAATTTCCAATATTTATGTAATTCTCAAAATTTTTGGCCATGACTGTACATTAATGTGCAGCATTTTGTTCAAACAGAGACATATTTGTGAATACAAATGTTATAGTTTGTATAAAAGTATCATAATTTCTGCATGTAGCGATCTCTCGACTCAGAAGAGATGTGAATGAATGTACGTGTTACAAATTAAGCACTGGGTCTTGTTCGTGTGTGAAATGCTGTAAACTGCAAAAATTAAGTCTTTGTTTGTGGTTAGTAAGATACATGCATAAAATGGAAGCAGTACGTGGATAATTGTGTGTGAATCTATTAATCATTTTGAGTCTAAAATCATCCCATACTTGAGGGCATTGCCGAGAGTATATGATGTGCCTTAAACAGACTAATTTCAGAAGCATCCATCTCTTGATTGCCTTTCAATATTTAATTATCCCAAGACCAAAAATAAAACAAAAAAGTTAAAGTGACAGTTCTGTTGACTGGGTAACACTGGGAGATGTGGGATGGGCAAAACAGCTGAAATAAGAGTGTGTGGTAGTACAGACATTTACCTGCTGACTGACTGAACTATGCTGAGATTTCAGTCTGGACACTTCCTCCTCCAGCCACTGGATCTGCTCAGCCTGTGAACACACATGCGCAAAGATCATGAAATTCACCTCACAAATGTTTACCATCAAACACAGAAATGTTTTGAGAAGGAGACAATAACCAGAGCAAAGATGGTAGCTCAGAACAAACAGAGCAGTGAGAAAATGGCTGCACTGTTCTGTCATAATGAGAAGCGGAGGTGTGTGTGAGTGTGTGTGTGTCGGGTTCCCCTGCTCTGCTCTCATCACATCTGCTGTCAGTAATCTGTTCCTGAGCCAGCAGTGCTGGGATTAAGTGCAGGCTGCAGATAAAGGATGTATGCGTCATTAAAACACACAAGACAGACACGTACACACTCACAGAGTCACCGGTGAGTAATAATGCGGCCACAGTTTCAATCACGAACGCAGCTTCATTTCTTTGAAAATCATGACCGTTAGAAGTGTGGAAGGGTGTGATCTGTGGGCAGACGGGCTTGTGCCGGGGGCTTATTTTAACCTCTGATATGAAGGTCTTTCAAAAGGCAAAATTGTCCAGCTGTGCAGTGGAGAAATAATGATTCTAAAAGCAATAGTTCAGCCAAAAATGAAAATTGCCTTATTTACTCACCCTCATGTTGTTACTAACTCTATGACTTTTGTTCATTCCAAAAAGGACAAAAAGCACAATAAAGTAGTTCACAGATGAAGTCATATGATAGATTTGTATGAGGAATAGATTTGCTACTCACTGGAAACCTTTCACTTTGTTGAGACGATATATATTTAAATATGTTGAAGTATGAGACTGGAGCACAATAATGGACTAAGAATTTCGGACTGTTCTTCATCGTAAAGCTTCAGAAGATTTGAGACAGACTATCGGAAATATGCCTGACTTCTATAGTACCTTTTAGACATTTTTCAGTGCTTGACAATCCAAAGTAACAGTATGACTTCATTCTATAGAAATTATTGTTTAAATAATCATCATTTTATGATCCATTTTAATTTGGGGGTGAGCTATGCCTTTAAGGAAACAATATGACGTCTATGTGTATAAATTATAGGTCTGATTTAAGGTAAGGCTTTGCAGGTAATGCTTAAAACTACTATGTTTAGAAGTTTCTCAATAGAGGAAATTTGATTAAAGGGTTACTCCACCCCAAAATGAAAAATTTGTTGTTAATCACTTACGTATGCTGTTCTCTGTCAGCTGCGTCAACGTGGATACGTTTTCTATGTTTATTTACGCTTTGATTCAAACGAAAACAGCATATCTGCAAAAAGTACAAAAAGCATTCTCGTAGATTCGTAAAAATTATGGTTGAAGCACTGATGGCAGATGGAGTATTTTGATGATGTCTTTCATACTTTTCTGGGTCTTGACAGTGTTATTTACTTAGGAGGCAATGGGACAGTTACAAACTTCCCGGTTTTCATCCAAAATATCTTAAATTGTCGACAGGGGGGTAAGTGATAAATTACAAAATTTTCAATTTGGGGTGGAGTAACCCTTTAAAGCTCCATATTATGAACAAAAGATAATCATAAAACACAAAGAATAAGAATGTATAGCTCTCATTGACATTCTGACAGGGAGGGCAAAAACTTTCTGGCATACACAATTGCACGTGTAATGTCAAATCTAATGCAAAATTCAAAAAATAAATAAATGAAATAAAAACAAAAAGATCTGATAACTGAGAGAAAGAAACCAGGGGTAATTCTGACCAAAATAAAGTACAAATAAACAAACAAACAAACAAACAAAAAAAATAGTGCTGGGCAACGATTAATTGTAATTAATCGCATCCAAAATACAAGTTTTTGTGTACATAATATATGTGTGTGTGTATATTTGTTATGTATATATATAAATACACACACATGCATGTATATATTTAAAAAATATATGTTGTTTATATATTCAATATATTTATATATAATATAAATATATACATGTAAATATGTATAAATATGTATAAAATGTATATATACATATATGCATGTCTTCATATATACATAATAAATATAAACAGTACACACACATATATTATATAAACAAAAACTTTTTAATTTTGAATGCGATTAATTGCAATTAATCGTTGCCCAGCACTAAAAAAAAAACTTATTAAAAAAAGAATAAAACAGACAGAACTCTGGTAAATTGTAATCAGCCATGATATTTCTACTATTTTCTTTAACAAGTTCCTCTATCCTAAGCATCTGTCAGTATAATGCATTCTCATGGTAAAAGCTAACTATTCCAAAAATCTTAAGTCTATAAAATTGCTTAAGACAGCTCAGTAAAATGAGTAAGGGTCAACTGGATAAACAGAATAGCATTAACCGCAGTAATGACTCCCAGACCATGTGACATTACAGAGAGGTCAGAGACTATGACAAGCAGCAGATGGTATATGGATGACAGAGGCCCTGTCCCAAATCGCACCCTAAACTTTCACAGTCTTCCTGAGTCCACACTATATTAAATAGTATAAAATGGAAGTATCTTGTAATACCATATAGATTCTGTGATTTATGAATATTCATCATTCGGTACCATGGTATTACTATCTGACAGGATCACTGCACAATCGTATTGTATCATAGTATCATTGATATTATTGAAGTTTTTTTAAATTAAGTTCTACTTGATGATGATATCTCTGCATGGTAAGGCCAGTGTACATCTACATAGATACACAGTCAGTGTGATTATGTTTGTAAATTGTGATCTATCAAATCTCACCGTGGCATCCTGCTTCCCTTCCCTGCACCGGCTCAGCTGGGCTCGGACAACGGACAGCTCATCCTCCAGTTCATGGCATTTCTTCCTAACTTCTTGGGCCTCTTTGCTCTTTTGCTCCGCTGTGGTCCGAACCGAACTAAGCTCCGCAGAGACTCTGTCCACCTACAGGGCGGCGCCAGACATGAGAAACTTAATGCAATTGAAGCTTATTTCCAAGGGTGCACACAGACTCACTCATTCAATCTGACCCTTGGTGGAGGTGACCTCCTTGCAATCAGCCCTGTGGAGCACTTATTTCCCAGCTATAATCAGACTCGCTCACTAAGGCCTGACCTTTTCTCAGCAGCCCCTCAGCCATGGCTATGTATAACTCCAATATAAAACCCAGCCCCCTAGAGAGAGACATCTGCTAGAGCTCAGATCCACGGCCATACAGGTTAATGAGGGAGAGAGAGAGTGCAAACTCATACACACAACACCGCTGCACAAACAAGCTAAAAAGATCTCGGACTATTTGAAAAGCACGAGATGTGTTGCAACCAATCTCAAACTATTTTGTGTGGCACAGGGTTATACTTTTAATTTAGGCTATGCTCGTGCTAACAACTAAATAAAGAAACGACTTGGTGCCAAGTTCCTTTTAGAAAGGTGGCCATCAAGTTCACTTTCAAAGGTATTTACTAGACATTCAAGTGCAGCACCAATCTCCATTATGCTACCTGATCTCATGACGAAGTGCATATCACTGTAGTTTCCAACAGAAATTAACATTAGAGGTGGTAAAAGCATCTTTTCCGTACACAGTTATTATTACAGCTCCATATGTTTTGCATTCCGGACGTAATAAGCTTTCTCGGTAGCTCAGCCCACACGAAATTGGACTAGAATGCAGAATCCTTGGATATGAATCCCGTCAAAAACATGACTCACAGATCGAAAAACAAACTAAAACGGCACGCTTGCAATTCGCACATTCGCTTTTTTTGTTTAGGGATGCACCGAATATTCGGCAACCAAAATTATTCGTCTGAAAACAGCAAAAAAAAGGTCTTTCTGTTTTGAATAAGCAAAAAGGCCAAATAAATTATACCGAACAATCAATAGAAGCAATCAAATAAAGGCGCGCACTAATGCTTTAGTTTTAGTTTCTAAAGTTTTAGTTTTAGTAACCCTAATGTCTACTAGAATGTTAAACATGTTCAGTGTTAAATATTTCTAAATTGTTGTTTTGTAATTGATTTAATTATTTTTTTTTGAAAAGCAAGACAAAACTGGAAAAAAGCACATTTTGGCTATTTAATTTATGCAATGGTGGAAAAAACTTTCAAAATACATGGGGGAAAAAACACGAAAAAAACGTGTTCGGTAATCGGCCTTCGGCTCAGTGTTTAATTTAGTTCGGCATCAGCCAAGAATTTTCATTTCGGTGCATCCCTACTTTTGTTCGTACTATCAGGTAGGTTTAGGTGTAATGCAGATGGTATGTTACTTTAACTCCCTGGGGTCGACGGTTGCGCCAGACAACTCAACGGACATTTCAAGTCAGAACTGCGGTGACACGTACAAAACCAATGTTACATAAAACGTACTACATGTACGTTCATCTGTTCCAGGAAAAAAAAAATATGTCACGAAATGCACATAGAGTTATGTATTTCACATCTTGCAAAAAAGTTTCCGCAGGTACGTTTTCGTCATGAGATCATGTTGTCATTATAACAGACCAAAATCTCCAAAATTGTTGGCTATGCTTACATGAAATACAGTTTTTCAAAGATTCAATTAAATATGGTTATATGAATCAATTTATAGATAACATTTGTGTGGTACCTCAGTGGCCTGGTGTCGTTTGTTTTCCAGTAGAGCTTCATTCTCCACCTGCAGCTTCAACAGATTCCCTTTCACCTCCGAGAGCTACAAGAGAGCAGACACACTTCATATACAGTAGCTCTTCTATAGTAAATTACAGAAACAAATAGTTTTGACAGATCAATGAACACATATGAGGTAAAGACGCTGATGTGTTTTTCCACATGGAGTGGGTCACTCACTAATGTCTCCTTATTGAGTCACATGATTAGAGTACTCATGTAGTATTCATACTATGGCTTCATTTACACCTGGTGTTAACATCCTGTTCAAGTGATCTCATTTTGAAATGGGGTAATGGTGAATAAAATGATTTATTATCCTAATAAATACATTTAAATAATAATAATAACACATATTTTGAGATTTGTATATCAACAACATTTTGAAGTGGAGAATAATGCACATGACCACACTGCCGTGTAAACCCATATCCACCAATAATTAAAGCAGCAGTCCATACATTTTGGATCTTTGTCGCCATCTCAGTGTTGAAACCAAGCGACAACCTCCCGCTCTGTCTATTGAAACCAACATGAAATATAGCTGCAAGCAGCGATGAAGGGCACAAGCCCTCTGTGCAATCGCTACCCCAGTGCCATCAGGAAAACAATGCACAGCGGGGACATGGATTTACAGTAGTGCTCTGGCAGTCTGGATTTAAGGGTTACAGCAATGAAAGGGTTACTCCATAAGATCAACACAAAGACAGACACACACATAGGGTAAAATAACATACAAAAAAATTAATGAATGCTGTAAAAATAAATTGTTCATTGTTAGTTCATGTTAGTTTATGCATGAAGTAATGTTAACAAAAGAGACCTCATTTTAAATTGTTACTGACACTTTTTATGACCACTTTTGCAACCATTTTTAGATATTATTTTAATGATCTATAAGCATTTGTGAGATAATTATATTAGTACAAATTAACAGATTTTATGTATTTGTTTCTTATTCTAATTAATTGTACTGAGCAGTAAATGGTCAGACTCCAAAACAATCTCATTCTATCAGTGAGAGACATATAAAACATTTATTGAAAATCCCCTCACAATTTGTCATCCCTAATGTCTGTAGATCATGTTGACCAAGTTTGGTGGTAATTGGGTAAAAAACCTAGGACAAGTATATCAAATTCCAGAGCATGCGTTTTACACAAAACTCTGAATAACCGACTTCCCGTCGGGATGAGCTAATAACATGCAGCGCAAAAGTTGTTCAGCTCGATGAGTTCTATATGTGTAACGAGTTTCATATGTGTACGTGCAAGTATGTGTGCTATATGGCCCTCAAAATTCCAGGGGGTTAAGGGCCCCAAAAGCCCCCAAAACCTTGACGAAAAATAATAATAAGAATAATCGGGCTTGTGCCCTAAAAATTATTTAAACTGCAATTCATCGACTGGCCTCTAGAGACTGGCTGCAAAAGGGAGTCAATCCCATACACTTCACATGTTAAAATGCCCAACTTTACAGCAGAAAAAAATATGTTTACAGCCTGGTACAAAAAGTGGTTTTGGTATAGCTAATTTCACCCTGCATGTCAGCTGTGAGGGGGAGATTTTTTTTATAACTCATCCGTTTAAGTTATATTAAGCCTTAAAGTTCTGCATAATTAAGGGCATGGCCACTTGAGTGACAGGAGGATTGCCGCTGCTGTCACTACTGTCGCGCTAGGCGGACTTGGTTTCAGCAACCAGCTCCACCCATTTCCCGCCTCTTTAGCCATTTTCGATTATCCGGGAATGACGTGATTCCAAGATGACGACGGCCAAATCCCGCCCACTATGAGCTCCAAAATCTACGGGTGACGTCACGGACACTACGTCCATATTTTTTACAGTCTATGGTTGAAACCTGCAATTGCAGTTACTTGAAGAAAGATCTGCAAACTCAGTATGAACCAGCAAGTGTTTTCCATGACAAAGATGGTATCAGTCACTCAGTATGTAGTTTTAATAATCTAAAAAAAAGCTTTAATATTTATGAATTAGATTATTTGTCCATTTCGTTGTGAGTGCAGTGCACTTCTGTGGTACCGCGTCTGGTGTGGACAGCCAAATTGCTTGTCGCTGGAATCTTGTCGCTTTGCATGTAGTTAGGACACTGTGTGCAATGTTTTTTGGTGTACGTGTGGCTGTAGGTCACCGCACTGGTGTGGATACTGTACTTCAGAGTCATAGATTCTAGCCTACATCTTGGAATATATGACCCAAATAAGAATTTTCACCAGATATTGTCATCTGAACAAGTATGTAACATGTCTGCCGCTTTTGTTCTGACCAACTGATGAAAAAAGCATTATAATAAATCGTGCTACCACCAATGGTGATTATATATAACAACTGCTTAGCTCATATCACATCAAATCATGCTAATTATTGTTAGTGTTATACTTTGTTCTCAAATTGTTATTGTTAACAACATCAGCATTGCATGACTATGTGTAGGCCTATTTAGTGTGTATTAGCATGTTGATTTAGATTTCTGTAGAGTCTAATGTCTTATTGTCATACCATCTGAATTCATATAAAGAAATTATTCGTTTTACCCAAAAAGCTAATTTATGTTCCTTAGAACTGGTTCTATGTAAAATACAAATCTTGTGTAATCCCACGTAGGCTACCTGTAATCAAATTCACATTTAAAACTGGAATGTAATTTAATTTCAGTCACATGTAAACACATAAACACATAATCCTTTCTGGATTACAATCCGCCATCAAAATGATAGTTGTAATTATTCCAGCTGCTGTGAGAAAAGGCTATAGACGATCCAGCACCTGCAAGATCCTCACATGAAATATAGCCTACTAGCTGGGACGCCTTGTTTATGTTTACAGACGTGATGTAATGATGCACCGGCATGCTCAAATTTCCGGCAAATTCCTACCAGTACCACTCAAATTAGAAAACATTATTACAAGTTTACTGTTGTGTCCTGTGTTATGCTAACTGCTGTCTATGCAAGGTTAGAAAGCTCTTGGATTTTATCAAAAATATATCAATTTGTGTTCCAAAGATGAACAAAGGTCTTATGGGTTTGGAACGACATGAGGGTGAGTAATTAATGATAGAATTTTCATTTTTGGGTGAACTATCCCTTTAAGAAAATGACAATAATATCAAGAGATGCATACTTTTTTCCTCAAATTGATAAATATAGCCTATCATTTACATAATGTATGTATTCAATAACTGAATACAACAATGCAAGATTTTTTTTGGTTATTTTAGGCTTGTGATTAAGAGAGAATGTGTACAGAATTTAAAATGTATAATTCAAATTGATTACAATAAATTAGAGCTATTTTACTGTTATTTCCTTTATTCGCTTAAAATCATTTAAATCCTTTTTAGACCCATTTATTAAAATGATCCTTTCAATAAATTTGGGAATAAACATCTAAAAAATTAAAATTAAAATGAAAAAACCTTAACTTAAATTAAACTAAAAATGGAAAATATAAAAATATATACTAATTAAAAATAAGAATTTTTAATACTCTCCGCATTCCTGAAATAATATGAATAAAAACTACATAGACATCAAACCAACTCATAAAAATGACAAAAAACACAACAAAATTGCTAAAATTGCAATTTTAATAAAAATAAAAATAATCTAGTAAAAATGAAATAAAATGACTTGTGATCAGAATAACCAATATGTGACCCTGGACCAAAAAAACAGTCTTAAGTAGCACAGGTAAATTTGTAGCAACAGCCAAAATTACATTTTTCTTTTATGCCAAAAAATCATTAGGATATCAAATAAAGATCATGTTGCATAAAGATATTTTGTAAATTTCCTACTGTAATTAAAACTTAATTTTTGATTAGTGATATGTATTGCTAAGAACTTCATTCGGACAACTTTAAAGGTGATTTTCTCAATATTTAGATTTTTTTTTTTGCACTCTCAGATTCCAGATATTCAAATAGCTGTATCTCAGCCAAATATTCTATCATAACATCGTACATAAACGGAAAGCTTATTTATTCAGAGTTCAGGTGATGTATAAATCTCAACTTCAAAAAATTGATCCTCATGACTGGTTTTGTGGTCCAGGGTCACATATGGAACTTACAACCCAAATAGTTTCATCTACAGAACAAATAAATCAGCTATGTCTGTGAACATGATATTTATTTAAAACAGCACTGGTGACCAAAAAATAATACTGCATCCACACCAACAGGTGTCAGTATAAAGTGCATCAGCACTTTTGTGTCAATCAGCAAATCATGAAGAAAAAACACAGTGCACATTTACAAATAAAATATGTCCTCTAAATAGAAACAATGACAAATATTTTGTACAACCTCTATTCTTGATCATGTCTTGAGACCTGAAAGTGACACTGCACACAAAACCCAGTCTTACAAAGCAATACATCTGATTTAAGAAGATTACAAAAGCAGTGAACACTGAGATGATAAAGGTGCCCCTTATGATAACAAACAAACTGCGGCTGGAGCGTTAAAAAGGCCATGAACTTAACTGCGAGAGTGTTAGTAAACAAAGGCACTGTGAGATTGTTCTCTGAGCAATCAGTGCTTCGCTCCCCCAACAAGTCTGCCATGACGCCTAGCGACAGGTGACACAGCCACTGGTGACGGACAGCACTGGCCTGAGCTCTGATTGGTCAACAGTCCCATCCGGGAGGGGAGGGCTCAGAGTCTCATTGCAGCAAACACTAGCTTGCAGCTACGTGCTTAATACAACAAACAGTTTGTTTAGTAAGATGCATTTAAATTATGTATGGTACACTTTACAGCCCAAACGAAAGAAAAAAAGGAGAGTAAATGAGGAATACATGGAGACTTTAGCCTAAGGCTTTACTCTTTTTAGATTTTTTGTCATTTCTATGTGTCCTTTTCTAAAGTTTCAAAAGAGGTCTCTTCAGATTTGCAACAATAAAACATATTTGTCATCGTTTTCTCACAAAAGAAAATGATCATACTGTATAGTTGTCCTGTTTTTAATTCTCCTGAGGAATTTTAGAAGTCAGACAGGGTTGATACATAACAGAAACATAACTTAGATCATAAAGTCTCCTGAGCTTTGTTTGAAAGAGCTACTTTAGTAGAGTTGTGTGACATGTTGTAAGTATCTCTCTGCATTTTCCCTTCCAGAGTAAATCTATTTGCCATCATGTTCCCTGGCATCTAGCAGGAAAAATTCTAGGACCCTCTTCACCTCAACAGGGGAGGGGAAAACACCTGTCTTAAAGTAAACTCTCACTTTAGTCGAGCTGGGAGAGTTCAGACAGGCACTGCCAGCTGTTCAACACATGCACTGTACTCTCTATAACAAACCTGGAGTATAGCAAG
This sequence comes from Garra rufa, assembly GCF_049309525.1. NCBI lineage: Eukaryota > Metazoa > Chordata > Actinopteri > Cypriniformes > Cyprinidae > Garra > Garra rufa. Next base: position 7,915,599 of record NC_133363.1, on the reverse strand, counting down.
GTTAAAAGAGCTTGCTAAACAAATGTATTTGGTATTTTAAAAAGATTTGTTCAGCCAAAGCATCCATCTACGTCAAAGTAGCAAGTCGCTGTCATTACAGCAAGTACCATATCGTAAAGTAGAAAAACAACAGAAGCTTCTTGTAGAAACTACATAAGTATCTTAGATCATTTCATGTTTTTTCCCCCTCTCAAAGCCTTTTCAAAATCATCCCTGACTAACATTTCCTCTTGGTAAACTTGGTATGTAACAGCACAAGCCAATTCTTTATAATTACAGCAATTATTCTTCTTATACGAAATGATCCTTCTTTGAAGAAGAGAAAAATACATAAATTACTGCAAATGCAGTGGTCTGAGATCAAAGTATGTCACAAAGAAGAGCCCAGAACAAAAGCACTGAGATTGAGAAAGCGAGAAAGAGAAAGAGAGTGAGTGGGCCCGAGAAGCCTGGGCCTGGCCGTGAAGCTTTTACCTGAGCCTGATCTTGCTTCCTGGCATCTTGTAGCTGCCTGTGCAGCTGCTGGTTGCGCTCGTGTCCCCTCTGGAGCTCCTGCTGGCTTTCTTGCAGCTCTCTCTGCAGATCCCACAGTCTCTGCTCTTGGACGTCCAGCTATCCAACCACAATAGAGGGCAGGGCGCAGAGGAAGAGAAAATCAATCCACTACAAAGAGCCTGTTTCTCCGCTCGCCTGCTCGTTTCGCAGAACCCGCCATGACTAGAGCTCCGGCAAAGACTAGATCTGGCCCTCATCGCAGCCCCAACATCCACCCCAAGCGGTTCTAGGACCCTTCACATACACCCTGACACTCTAGACAGGCTGGGGTAGCCCTGCACTGAATGCAGAAACAAAAATCAATGCTTCTTAACCAAATGCGAAATCGCAGCTCATTGTTCGACAGGAAGAGCGAGAGAACAAGCAATACCTTCTGCAAACGGATCTTTGTGATTTTCGGTTACATACACAAACACAATACACAAGCTCGTGCTGCTATTGCACCATGTCAATCCATTATCTGCTTTTTGAAACAAAAAAGTATTCATTAATGTGATTATTTTTCAAATCATTAAAGCAAGGCCCGCAACGTCACATCCAAAAATAAATAATTAATATTGTAATTAGCACCTGCTAAAGAGAACGGAGAGGAGGGGAAGATGGAAGTCGTGAAAAAAAAGAGAGGGGAGGAGGTTTGGCAGACCCCTGGTTCCGGTCCAGTCCGACATGATCAAGCATCCTCTTCTGCATTTCAAATCGTCGCACGATGACAGCCGCATATCCAAAATGGAGGCCTGGGGACTCCTCGTCGGCGATCAATTAATCAGCCTCGCTCATTAGAGGCCCGAGAGTAATCCACAAATTCGCCTAAGTCACCTAAATCAAACGGTCGCCCCTCGCCTTACCCATTGATTGTGGTCTGGTGACAAGCACTTCAAGTCTTGCCTCGTCTTTCCATCCGTCTGTTGGCATAGCGAGTGCTCAAATTCCTGCCAGATTGTGGACTAAAACGATGAGGGAAGAATGAGAATCGTTTCCCTTTAATCCTAAAAACCCAGCTCATCCTTTTGCTCTGCTTTTCGGTGTGTGATGCAAGCCGATAACCCTGCTCTTTCTTTGCCTTACAATTGCACTCTCTCTCCATTCTCCCCTCCTAAACTGATCAATACTTCATTTAAATCATGACATTAGCACACTACAACTGGAAAAAAAGCTGAAAGGAATAGCAAAACGCTTCTTATGGAAAATGGAGGGTTGGAAAATGGATCACGCATCTGATTAGTGAGCATAATTGTTTGTTTATACGTAAAAACTGAGGTTAAATTGCATGTGGCGCTCAGGAATGACATCATTGTTTTGATTTGAGCTCCCGAGGCTGACTGATCAATATCGCATTTGAATCCAGAGAGAGGGGCAGTGTCGCCTTAGCGCTCGACACTAAATGAAATGCAAATAGCGCTGCCGTAATCAACACGTATTTCGGACGTTATCGTCCCGCTGAAACGAACCCAAATGATATTTCCATACACAAAGAACCGCCATAGGCATTGGCGGTTGCATGATATGCGCCCTCATGCATTTGTTTATTCATGCAGGAGAATGCCGTGAGAATAATCAGAGCGCTATGCATACACACCACACTTAAGACTTGAAGGGATGGTAATCATCGACGCGGGTGGAGGGTGTGGGAGGAGAGACGAAGAAGAAGGGAAAAAAAGGTAATTTCCTGTCGCAGATCTGCATAACAGGCGCGCGAGAGAGCGAGAGCGAGTCTTATCTGCCTAATGGTCATTAGCGGAGCTTATTTACCTGAACGCTCTGGGCGTCACGGGCCTGATGAGAGAGGAGCAGGTCTTGCCGGAGCCTTTGGATGCTCGCGTCCCGACGTGACAACTGCGGTTCGGGTTTCCCATCCCAAACGTGGCGAAGAGGAAGGAACGGAGGGCGTGAGGTGTTTTTGAGAGTAAAGAGAGGGAGGTGGAGAGAGAGAGGGAAGGGAAGAGTGAATCACTCCAGGAACATGCACTTACATATAGCCGGGTGCCAATGTCAACCAATGAGCAATTAGGCAGACAAGACCAAAGTTATTGATCAGGGTTTGGGGCTCTTTTTCCCAGGCTAACTAAGCTGAGTATGTGTGATGGCTGCAGATGCGGTAGGGAAAGAGAGAAGGAGGGGGAGAGTTCGGAAGAGCGACTCCCTCTTGCTCTCGCTGGGCCTGTAGTGTCGAAGAGGGGCTGGTCATTTAACCTTCTATTGATCTTCTTCCTAAATAACCCCCCTCCCTAGATAGACGTGCGCATTCAATGTATGCACTTAATGTAGACTGCCCAACTGAAAGACTGAAAGGGTACCGTGTTTTGCACAAGAGATCAGGGTTCTTGAGAAGATCTGTATGTGCATCATGGGTTACCAACCAGCCTCAGACTTTAGTATTGCTTTATGTTTACCTGGTTTGAGGGTAGACACCATATACAGTATCCTTTCAGATTAATGAAAACAAGGCTGTAAGGGACAGAATTATAGTCTTTTCAATATGCTGTGGAGTCTAAAAGATTAGTTCACTCCAGAATTAAAATTTCCTGATAGAAATTCTTGAGGAAAGCATTCCAGGAATTGTCTTCATATAGTGGACTTCCGTGTGGATCAATGGGATGAAGGTCCGAATTGCAGTTTCAGTGCAGCTTCAAAGGGCTCTACACAATCCTAGCCAAGGAATAAGGGTCTTATCTATCTATCTATATATATATATATACATTGATATACTTTCTAACCACAAATGCTCATCTTGCACTAGCTCTGTGACGTGATGACTATACGTATTGCATAATTACGATGGAAAGGTCACTTGTGGTTAGTTATTTGTTTGTGTATTCCAGTACAAAAAGGTAGGGCAGGGTGAAAACGGCAACTAATTTTTTACTCATACTTTAATATCTTCTGACATCATTGTTGGAAAAAAATGTGTGCTTTGTAAACTCTGGGTCAGTATTTCTGCCTACATCATGCATGATCGTTTTAATGCGACTACGTAATGGTGTTTATTGGACAGGGAGCTAGTGCAAGAACAGCCTTTGTGTTTTGCTAGATAAGACCCTTATTCCTCAACTGGGATTATGTAGAGCCTATTGAAGCTCCACTACAACATAAATTTGGACCTTCAGCCAGCAGCCATATCACCCTGTAGCCCAAGCCTGGTCACCCACAGAAGCTAAGCAGGGTTGAGCCTGGTTAGTACCTGGATGGAAGACCTCCAGGCAAAACCAGGTAGTGCTGGAAGAGATGTTAGTGAGGCCAGCAGGGGTGCTCACCCTGTGGTCTGTGTGGGTCCTAGCGCGCCAGTATAGTAATGGTAATACTATACTGACAAAAAGCACAATCTTTCCGATGAGACGTTAAACTGAGGTCCTAACTGTGGTCATTAAAAATCCCATGATGTTCTTCGAAAAGAGAAGGGGTGTAATCCTGGCATTCTGGCCAAATTTGCCTATTGGCCTCGGACCATCATGGCCTCCTAATCATCCTTATATTCTGATTGGCTTCATCACTCTGTCTCTTCTCCACCAGTAAGCTGGTGTGTGGGGCGTTCTGGCGCAATATGGCTGCCGTCACATCATCCAGGTGGATGCTGCACATTGGTGGTGGATGAGGAGATCCCCCCCCCTCTATGTAAAGCGCTTTGAGTACCCAGAATAGTGCTATATAAATGTAAGGAATTATTATTATTAATTAACTTGTTGGCTCCCATTGAAGTCTACTAAATGGAGAAAAATCCTGGAATGTTTTCCTCAAAAACCTTAATTTCTCTTCGACTGAAGAAAGAAAGACATGAACATCTTGGATGTCATAAGAGTGAGTAAATTATCAGGAATTTTTAATTCTGGAGTGAACTAATCCCTTAAGGGGTTGTTCACCCAGAAATGGAAATCATTTACTCACCCTCATGTCATTCCAAACCTACATGATGATCTGTCTTTTGAACACAAAAGACAGTATTTTGAAGATTGGTTTAATGTCAATGGGATCCCTATTGATTTTGGACAAAAACAAGACATTTTGTGTTCCATAGAAGAAAAAAGGCATACAGAACAACATGAGGATAAACTATCCCTGTAGGTTCACATCTAATTTTCATGTCGACTTTTTTAGGCTACTGGAAATTAATTCGGAAGGCAGATTTTAAATGGTTCACTGGCTAAACAATAAACACCAAGAACAACAGCACAAGCAATTAACACACTGTGCATCTATCCCTTACAGACTTGTTCTCATCTACGTAAAATCAAAGAAGCCATCAACCCTCTAGGATAACCCTCAGAATTAAACTCAGAATGCCATTTAAATTCCAACTTAATACATTAACACCCATCTCAGGTGGTTTGGTCGGGACATCAGAAGAGACAGATCAACTAGTATTAAAACAAATCTTTAAAGGTGGCCTGGCCACTTGTGATCAGATTTTGAAAAGGACTTTAAGTGTCTGTCATACATCTATATGGTTAATTAATGCATGGGTAGCATAATTGGTGAACTGCTAATACAAGGTCTTAGGAGAGACTATAAAGACAAAGGAGTCTTAAAAACTTGGCCATACCTCAGTCTTCAAAAGCTCTGTTCCTCTGAGGGCGGTGAGATCAGGGGAAGCCTACAGAGAAAGACATACATCTGATGAGACAATAAACTCAATTAATATACATTCCACAACAATGCAGCTCAGAGTAAGATGATGAACCTCAGAGTAAATGAAACATGAGAGAAAGATGCCAGTAAGATGGCAGGAATATAAGACATATAGAAGGACACAACACCTGTAGGAAAGAAAATTTACTAATAATGTCTCTGTATTAGCTTAAATAAATTAAGAGTAAGTTGAGACAATCATTAAGCAATATAGGTCTTAAAAACCTAGTAAAACTCCTATGCCATAATTTATTTAAAATACATTTATTTCAAACTAAGTATACTCCAAATCCACTGACATTTTTATTGACATATCAGTTAAATACGGAGCCCGGGATATCATCTCTAGGAGAAAAAAAAAAAAACCTGTGGCGACGGTTTTGCAATTCGTCTCCTCAGTTTATAAACCGTACTCACAATTCTTAAACTGTTCTCTTGGTTTAACAAATTGTGCCAATGGAATAATAACCTGTTTAGATTTTGTAAACCATTACTTTGGTTTTGGAATCCATACCCACAAATTTGTGCGCAAACTTTCCGTAATCCATTCCCATAGGTTCGTATACTAACGGATTCATTTTAGAAGAACAGCAAACTCCTAGGTAGCCTATGTGCAATTATATTATATTGTTTTATAGCATATTATTATTTGGAATAAGTCTTAAATGGTCCTAAGTAATTCTCTATCAGGTACGAGGTGGAATACAACAATTTAACAAGAAAGATGTGCATCAAAATCTTGTGTTTACTTGTGATAATTGCACTTTATTATTATTGTATAAAAAATATGTTTAATAAAATAAAATGAATAAAATGTTTATCATAAAATAATCAATGAATGTTTTATTTTTAAATAACCTTTCACAGTTTTGGAAATGTGTAATCTTCATTCTTAACATGAAGACTTATTTTGGTAATTTTATTATACTAAGCTTCCCCCCCCCCCCCCCCCAGAGTTAGATACATGCTTCGCTGTTAATATTATAAATAAATAACTGTTATAACATTGTATTCCGTTAGAGAGCAAAGGAATGACAACATAACCTGTATATCATTTGTTTTGTATTGCTTGTTACATTTGTGGTTAAAATGTATATTACTTATAATACTTTTTTTTTTTTTTAAACTGACCATTCATTTCGCTACATAAAAACCTTATTCCCCAGCTGGGATCATGTAGAGCCCTTTGAAGATGCATTGAAAATGCAATCTGGACCTTTTTTTTGACTGAAGAAAGAAAGACATGATCTTGAATAAATATGGGTGAGTAAATTATCAGGAAATTTTTATTCGGGAAGTGAACTAATCCTTTAAGACTAATATTAAATTATAATTAAACTTAACTTTAGAAATTTTAGAAATTAAGTTTATCTTTATTGCACGTGCCTAAAATGTGTTTTAACCTTCTGGGGTCTGGAGAAGTTTTGACATGCCCTGCTTTTTTCAGTTCCGTATAAACATATAAAAGTCTGAAAACACTGTATTCAGCACAAACTGGGCTACAAAAATATGTGAGCACCATGTATGTACGTGATTGTGTTTTTGAGAAAGCAGTATTTATGCGTGGTTAGTGAAAAACTATCGCTATTATCAGGGATTGTATGATCTCTGTAGGGTTTTAAATTAACTCCCGGCAATCCGCCAAATGCAGGTAAAAATTAGCTGTAGCGGGTAACGCTGTGAAATCATTAGCCAATTTGGCTGGTTCGTGTATGTTCACTCATTAATTTATTGGGGAAGTTCATGCAAGCTAAATCTAAGCAGGTTTAGCGCAAATACTGAACCGGTTTTAATTTCATATTTAAAGTATCTTTTCATTCTTTAAATAATTTCAAAAATCAGTAAATAAAATATCAAAACATTATTTATGCATTTGTAACTGCAGGTTAAAGCATTCCATGTCCCTCTGAGCTTCATTAAACAGTGTGTAAATACATCTAAATGGCACCTTAGATGCAACTTCTGCAAAGATGAATTTTGTTGATTTCATTTGTTTGTAACAGCCTAAATGTATTATTATTAGAACTGACTGCTTAAATGTAAGAATTTCACTCAAAAGATGATGCACACTTTAAAAAAATGGATTTATAAAAGTAAAAATCAATTTAAACTTATTGGAAAAGTAATTTCTATCACTGCATGAACTGGCCACACAGAATATGAAGAATATCAAAGAATTCAGGAGTCAGTTGTCCACACACAATAACACATTCCGCATAATATTGTCTAATTATCTTTATCAATACCGTTATCGATTTTGTCAATATCACACCCCCCTAGTACACTCTTAAAAATAAAGGTGCTTCACGATGCCATACAAGAACCTTTTTTGTCTAAATGGTTCCATAAAGAACCTTTAACATCTGAAGAAGGTTTATTTGTGGCGAAAGAAGGTTCTTCAGATTATAAAAAGGTAAGAAAGAGATGGTTCTTCAAAGAACCTTTGACTGAATGGTTCTTTGTGGAACCAAAAATGGTTCTTCTATGGCATCGCTTGAAGAACCTTTTAAAGCACCTTTATTTTTAAGAGTGTACTGACACCAAATGATTTGCAACAGTCGCTTTGTCATGCCACAGCCTCAAGCTGTTGGTTTATTTATTTATTTTTTGGCTACTAGAAGTTATGAATGGTAACTTAAAAAAATTTGGAAGCTAAATTGGCTGGTGAGTGAAAAAGTTTCAATCCCTGGATCTCTGTATAATATAAGTCTTTAAGTCTCAGATACCAAAGTGTACCAGAAGTATACTTGCAATAGTTCCACTTTAGCACAACATACTTAAGTATATCTTTAGTTGGACCTCAGCACTACTTCAGAACTATTAAAGTGCATTAAGCACACAATTAGTTGTTCCAAATTAGCAGACTTTAAGTATCTTAGTTTAGTATACCAAAAGGACAATTGCAGGGTATTTTTATTAAGTGCATGAATATGTAAATCTATTTGTGTATACTTTGCACAAATGAATTTTATTTACTTTTGACCTTTAAAATATTTAAAAAATTGAAAATAATGTACACTCACATTCAAGAAGTGTTGTGTTCCTTGACGGTTACACCACATGACAGGTATTTATTTGAAAAAGACAAAAAAGTTTTCAAAACTATTTGAAACCAACATTAATTGAAAGGAAACATTTCCACAACTTTTCAAATCTGTATTTAACTAGTTTTTATACATTTACTTTCTTTCCTATGGAGACTTTTACAGTATGGACCCCCATGGTACCAAACAGTAAAGTTAGACATTTCATTGTAAACTCGTCTTCTCATCAAAATCATCTGAGCTGCTACCTACATTCATGTTACAGCTCTATTTTCATACTGTATAACATCAGAATTTGTTTTAGGAGAAACATCACTGACAGAGTTGATTAAAATAAAACTAGAAAGAGATGAACTATAAACACAGCTAGCAATACAGAGAGACAAAAGAGAAGGAACTCAATAAGACAGGGGAAAAACATCTCTCCTCCCAGAGCGTGTGTAATTGAAGAACATGTCTTTCATGAGATCCGCTTAGTTGTGAAGGCAGAAAGTTAAAGAGTTCACAAGTGCTGGTGAGAGGAGCCGATGACGACACCTGATCCTTCCTTCCACGCTCGTATTGACCCTTTCCTCGATAATGTCTCTGGAGAACAGTTAGTTAACACTGATTGCCTACAAACCTGCTCACAATGACAAGCGTGGCCTTGGCCAGCTCTACTTCAACACAATCAATTATTTCCTCACTACCCATGGCCAAGAACATCCTTAAAGCACACAATCTGCGCTGGAGAAACACTCCATTAGGAAGGTGAGGAAAGGACATTAGGAACCTGCTTTTCTCATTGCTGGGCAAAGAGAGGTGGAAAAAAACAGAACTGCTGCCTTGTGTTTTTTTTCTTTTCTTTTTCCTATTTTAAAGCCACATTCTGATCAGATCATCAAAAATGTGTTTACTCCTACCATTTGTACAGTGACTGCGTATTGCACAATAGTGCTGTTTAGGTATTTACTAGAAAGCCAAGCTCTCTTCTGCATAGCTTGATGTCTCTCCGAGTTTATCCGTCAGTGTGTTTTTGAAAATCAATGGTGATATTTCCAGAGAGGCAGACATGATAATGAAAGAGAGAGGCGAGAAAATGCAACCCTCAGAGGTGATTGCTCATTCCGAGCGGCTTCAAACATCCCTGCGTTAGAAGGACACCTTAAATATTCGGACTTTTCACGTCACTCCAGACTAAATCCCTAGCAACCACCATAGCAACACACTTGCACTTGGACGTGAAATGCATTGTAAGTTCCCCCCTGCCACCAGAGATGGAAGAGGGGAGGGAGGGTGAGTGCAGGAGGACAGACAGAGAAAAACAGCATCACGGAATGAAAGCATGAAAACAGAAAAGAAAAACAAGTCAGGTAGACTTCATTCATATCAATAGCACAAACAAACCAGTCACATAAGCAAACGCGTCAATGGGTGAGGCTGAATCACTGAAGAGGGAAAAATCAGCTGTTTTGTTTTTCATCTGCAATATGTTGATCTGTTTTTGTATGGAAGGAATGCAATGTGTCCAGAACGTCTGCTATGCGCGAGCAAATCCTAACCTTAAAACATATATCTGTAGTCTGTCTGAGCCTAGACTTTCTTTCTATTGTTGTATTTTCTGGCTCAATTTTCAACCATAAACCTTTACCAGAAGTCTTCTGAACTATAAAGAGGTACATTCTGCTTATTTCAAGGCTATTACACTTATGTATGTATGTATGTGTGTGTGTGTGTGTGTATATATATATATATATATATATATATATATATATATATATATATATATATATATATATATATATATATACACATATATATATTAGTGCTGTCAAAATTAACGTGTTAATAACTTAATAAAGCATTTTCTGTTTGACCCACTACCTAGCCCATAGTTAAAGAAATGGATGCAAAGTGTTGCCAACCTAGCGAAAAGTGTCTAGCAATAATACGTAAACACAAAATTGGACAAACCTAATATAGTTTCTGAGGCTCTCCGGTTTTGCCGAATGAGCGGGAGGTCTCCCAATGCGCGCGCACCTCCCTCTCTTTATATCTGCGTCTGCTCTGTTCAGCAAGCGGCAGAGAAGCAACGCTTTCAGTTAAATCACATATTATGTTGCTTCCAGTGCTTGAAGTGGGCCGGTACGCTTCTGCCATATTTAATGAATGCAAGCGGAGTCGGTCTACTTTAGGATTGGTGCTGTGGGGTTGATGCGTCAAGCCACATACGAATATGCAAGCGAAAACGGCGTATTAAATGGTGGACACCTGTCTCTTTAAAATAAACTAATACTTTGATTCAGCAAGGATGTTTTAAATTGATAAAAGGTGATGGACTTATATTGTTAGAAAAGATTTCTATTTTGAATAAATGCTGTCCTTTTTAATGTTTTATTCATCAAAGAATCCTGAAAAAAGTATCACAGGTTCCAAAAAAATATTAAGCAGCACAAGTGTTTTCCAACATTGATAATAAAAGTAATAAATCAGCATATTAGAATGATTTCTGAAGGATCAAGCGACAGTGAAGAGAGTAACAGTGGAGTAACAGCAGATGAAAATTCAGCTTTGCATCACAGAAATAAATCATATTTTAAAGTATATTAAAATAAATGTATATATTTTGAATTGCAATAATGTTTAATAATATTACATTTTCTGTATTTTTTTTTATCAAATAAATGGAACTTTGATGAGCATAAGAGACTTTTTTAAAATATATTAAAAATCTTACTGATCCCAAACTTTTGAGCGACAGTGTATACATTATATGTACATTTATGTATTGGAATTTGACTTATGGCACAGTTTATTATTAACCATTTGATTTGATAAAAAAAAAATCCCAAAATGCATTTAGTCTAATTGCTTAGAATCAGCATAAATTGTGAAAACAATTAAATTTATTCTGTTAAAAAGTATGAAGCAATACTCATTTAGTTAAAATATACAAGACTAACTATATGTATTAATTATTAATTTAAATCCTGGTTATTGTGTATTTAAAATACATTTAGTTTAGTAGTACGGTTATCTGTTTCATTTAGGTATGACTGACAAATGTGTATCACATTAAGTTTTTTAGTTTGTTATAACTACAGGTGAGGTCAAATTATTTAGTAAAAATATTTTTTTATTTAAATAATGTTAAATTTATTTAGTACTGACCTGAATAAGATACTTTACATAAAATACATTTACATTTAGTCCGCAAGAGAAAATAATAGTTTTTTTTTTTTTTTTTTTTTTTTAGTCCCTTTTTTTGAGTTTGTCCTGAACAGTTAAACTGCCTGCTGTTCTTCAGAAAAATCCATCAGGTCCCATAAATTATTTGGGTTTTCAACATTTTTTGTGTATTTGAACCCTTTCCAACAATGACTGTATGATTTCTGATGCTTCAGAAGGAGACACGATGCATTATGAGCCAAGGGTTTAAACTTCTGAACAGAATGAAGATGTGTACATTTTTCTTATTTTGCCTAAATATCATTTTTTTTTTCATTTAGTACTGCACTTAAGAAGCTACAGAAGATACTTACATGTTTCCCAGAAGACAAAATAAGTTAAATTTATCCTGACCTTCAAATCTAAAAAGTTTTCACCCCCTCCAACTCTTAATGCATTGTGTTTCCTTCTGAAGCATCAGTGAGCGTTTGAACCTTCTGTAATAGTTGTATATGAGTCTCTCAGTTGTCTTTAGTGTGAAAAGATGGATCTCAAAATCATAGACATTGGAAAAGGTTCAAATACACAAAAATGCTGAAAAACCAAAGACTTTGTGGAACCTGAAGGGTTTTTTTCTGAAGAAGATGACAGTTTAACTGTTCAAGACAAAAAAGGGACTCATAAACAATCACTAAACAAAATAAACTCATAAACAAAATCACTAAACAGATTCTGCAAAGTGTATGTACACTTTTTACATCAACTGTACAAAAATAATAACTATATAATATAATCCAAATGGATGGAAATTGTATATGCAATTCAGATACATAAATCAATCAATTTACACATATCATCAATAAATCTAAATATTTTTGAACATATTTTAGTAAGTTTAGTAAGTGAATTGCCATTTAAACCCATTTTACCTTCACAATGTGATGCACATCTCAACAAAACAGAAGATTTTACAAGAAAAAAAAACGGGCAGCAATTAATTGGTTCGTGAAAAGACGCCAGAACGAATTTGGCCTATGTGACATCAGCACAAATAAATAAAAAAAATATCTTCATATAATTCCTTTTTGGAATAACCTAGCCTATGACTCTGACTCTTTTGATAAAATGATCAAATCTATCAGATGAAGAGCCAACATTTTTTTTATAATCTCTATTCACAGTAAGACCAGGAATGTGTGTGAAAAATCAATTTTGGGTCCATTTTGATTCCATGTTGACTTTAACCAAGTTTCCACTTAGTTATGTTGAAGTGCTTTAGTGAGCGCAAGCTACACTGACAGGTATGTTAAAGCTGGTTGTGAATAAATTCTAATGAATGGATCTACATCAGCAATGTGCTTTGACAAAAGCCTTTGATATTTAGAGAGTTTATCTCAGAAATATTAAATGACACCTTTTCAGCTCACCACAAGGACAGCTTATTAAGTGAGTAGTATGTGTTCTGAATTGTGTTTGATGGCTCTAGATAGTTCTAAGCATGAGCTTTAGTCCTCAGCTATGTTAAGAATGTGTTTGATCAATTTTTGTTCAAAGACTTTTTTCTTGTGGAATATATGTGCTGGTACTGTCTATATTATAGATAGACACAGTACCAGCACACATATTCCAAAAGCAAATAGTCATTGAACAAAAATGATAAAAGACCAAACACATTCTGAAGTACTATACTTCACATTATGGTCATGTCTCTCTAATAATACAGTATTTGTCTAATGTACATTCCAGAAATCCTTGAAAATGTGTTAAAAGATACAGTACACTGTCTGAATCAATTGACTTTTGGCTGATCCAGTGTCAGTAGCACAGTCTGTACAAAACAAGTTTGATTTAGTGACTTTATATCTGATAGACTTATTATTTGCAACTGAGTTCTTTGTGCCTTTTTTGTGTTTTTAAACAACACTTTTTCACATTTTCTGGCCTCATTCAAAACGCTGCCTTCATTCATTCCACTATTCATTCACACACTAGAATTTACTGGAAGTTTGGAATTTATTTGCAAGGTTACTGACTTGTAAACATTAAAAAAATAAATAAATAAATAAATAAATAATGTAAGTATTGGTTAACTTAAAAATCATGATACAAATGCAAAAAAACAACAACTTCAAAGCAGTTTAAATGTTGACTTGCGTCTTACTAAAACATGATTTTATAGTTTATACTCATACAGAAATGGTCCACGGTTAGACTGTTAAATATAACTTTCAGAAATTCCAGTACAAATGTTACTGCCACTTGACAACGACAGCTGTCACACTTTTTAGGCAACAACATCATTCCTCCATAGTCTAGACCGTCCCATTTAAACAACACTTGGTCTGACCTTCACGGCTTTCGAAGGATACACCCTTCGAATTGGGACACAGCTACTAATATGCCAACATGTACTACTGTCAGTTAGTTAATTGTTAGAGATACATTCATAAATTTAGCATTTACTGGAGTTTAATTAATTCACCTGTTTTTCAAATACACAAGAATTCCAAGGGATCAAGTTTTTTAAAAAGATTTTACAGTAAGGTTTCATTTCATTAAAAGTTGTTTTATTAGATTATTACATTAGTTAACAAGAACATTAATTTCAACATTTGTGACCCTGGACCACAAACTTAGTCATAAGTGTACTTTTTTTTTTTTAACTGAGATTTATACATCATCTGAAAGCTGTATTAATAATCTTTGATGCATGGTTTGTTAGGATAGTACAATATTTGGCAGAGATACAACTATTTGAAAATCTGGAATCTGAGGGTTCCAAAAAAATGTAACATTGAGAAAACTGCCTCCAAAGTTGTCCAAATGAAGTATTTAGCAATGCATATTACTAATCAAAAATTAAGTTTTGATATATTTATGGTAGGACATTTACAAAATATCTTCATGGAACATGATCTTTACTTATGTTTGACATAAAAGAAAAATCGATAATTACGCAGATGATTAACGTTACTTTCGTTTTTGAAAAGAAAAGTGCCGATCACGATCTACATATGTGTCTATGTTTGTGCGAATCATTTCTGATGTAGCTTCACCCATAGCAGAAGTGTGTATAAGGGTTTTTATGCATCTTTGCAAATGGCCCTTTTTTAATAATGTGTTGGTTAGCAAGTTTTGCAGCTAAACATGGCTAAAGTAAACATTATGGCTTGTCATCCCAGGGCAGAGAGGGGCGGGGTGAGCAGAGCTCATTAGCATTTAAAGGTACACGCAACAGAATAGCTTGCTCTAAAAAGGGCTGATTTTGGTAAAAAGGTAAAAAGAGTGTTTTTTACACTACCAGAAATTTGAACCAAAGTATGTTATAGACTTCTCATTAAGACCCTCAAGAATCATACCAACTTGTGGAAAGTGGGCATCCAATGACCCCTTTAATGTTAGCTAACAAAAATACAGTTGTTCATTGTTAGTTCATGTTAGTTCAGAGTGCACTAACCAATGTTAACAAACACAACTTGTGATTTTAATAATGCATTAGTAAATTCTGAAATTAACATCAAAGATGAAAAAATGCTGTAGAAGTATTTATCATTCTTAGTTCATGTTAACTAATGTAGTTAACTAATGTTAACTAATAAACCTTATTGTAAAGTGCTACCGTAAAAATATATGAAACCTGACTTCTTTTGAAACAACTAAAACAACTGCTACTTGCTTTACAGTTGAGTTTCTTTTCTTTATAACTTTTTCTTTATGACTTCAAGATCATTCTGAATGGCATTTCAAATCCATTACATTAAAAATGAAAAAGAGTCCTCTAAAAATTCTAAAAGTCCAAGCATAATCTCAGAGTTGTCGATTTGTAATTGTGGTAATTTTAACATGACATGCATGCAGCATTATTTAGAACCATTACAATTATCTTTTTTAAAGTCAAGTTGAGTTTGGATTTTTTTTTACTCACTAAAAGAGAAAAGAAAAAAGATAAAAGTGAGGGGGGAACAAAGCAGGTGGGTTGCAACCCCCCAACCAAACTCTTTCTTTTACCCCCTCTCCATTCACATGGGACTTCCTGTAGAACAGTAATGACCTCTAAGTGAGCCGCTTCCTTTGGAAATTTCGCCTTTTCTTCCCCCTCCGCATCTGCTTTCTCTGTCTCTGAGATCCTGATACTCAGCCGCTGATGAGTTTAGTCAAACTTCATTAAGTTCATAGCCCCAGCCTCGCTCTCCCTAGTGGCACACTCCACCAAACGAGCTCTTCGTCTGCCAGACAGCACTTTACTGCTCCATCTCACAAATGGGGAGGGGAGCACAATCTATCTCTGTCACTCTCTTCCCCTTTCCCCTTTTCTCTGGGGTTGTGTGGGTCTCCGGTCTGCTCACCATTCACCAATTGGTTTGCAATAAGTTCATGGAAAAGCATTAATAAATGCATTCATGTGACCCTGAGAGATCTTCCGTAGGGGAGCAAAGGTCACACAGGCTGATTGCAAAGAGGTTAGGCCTTATTCATACAGCATAAGCATGTTTTTTTTTCTATGGCCTCTAACATTTCCCCATAGATGGGAACAAACAGCCCATGCTCAGTGTAAATTTTGTCCTTATTGGCACAATGTGGCCAAAAATATGGCACAGTATGGGCTACCTTCCAAGTCCATCCTCTTCTCTGAAATAAATCATTAAGGTTTATTATACAAACTAAAGCTTCCCATCTATACTCCCACTTACCTTTCATACGCATCAACAGATACGAAATCTCCCTGAGCTTGATGTGTAGGAGTAAGTTTATCATTTCTACCTAATGAAAACAAGTTATTATATTAGCATATTTATGCACTTGGCTGAAATATAAAGCACAACCAAGTTTAATGCAACAATTTAACAACTAATCTCTTATACAGTTTTAACAAATAAAATTTATGTAATGCATATTTGTCAGTCAAACTAACAAAATACAAATACAAAATACAAATGTGTATAAAAACAAACACACATAAATGGCATAGTTTATTAACTATGTGCATCTTTGATTTTATTTAAATAACAATATTTTTGAAAGCATTTAAGATTCTGTGTTAATCTGTTCATTGTGAAAATGTAAATTATTTAGTTCAAAAGTATGAACATGTTTAACATATTGCTAGCTGTGGAACAAGAAATATTCAGGTAGATAAACTGAATGAGATTGTACGGAGCCCCTAAGGGGACGTGGAGCAAAAATTAAATAAAGTTTAGTTTCGCGTGCTCACGTGAAACTATCGCGTGCGCACGTGAAACTTTCTCTATAGTTTCGCGTGCGCACGTGAAACTATCGCGTGCGCACGTGAAAGTTTCACGTGAGCACATGAAACTAAACTTTAAAAAAAATTCTGTACATGAAGGTTTTCGCGTGAGCACATGAAAGTTTCAAGTGAGCACATGAAACTAAACTTTAGATTTTTTTTACTCTGACGTCCCCTTAGGGGCTCCGTATAGATTGAAACAAATCTTAAGTAGTATATTTGTAGCAATAGCCAAAAATACACTGTATGGGTCAAAATTATATATTTTTTCTTTTATGCCAAAAATCATTAGGATATTAAGTAAAGATCATGTTCCATGAAGATATTTTGTAAATTTCCTACCATAAATATTTAAAAACTTATTTTTTGATTTTAACGAACTTCGTTTGTTACAGAAATTGTACTTATTTTTTTATGCATGGATCAAATACGCAACATCAAGTTTATTAGTTTAACTATGTAAATTTTACACACAATTACAATCATAAATATTATTTATTTATTTATATTTTTGAGTGAAGTTAAAAGAAATTTAAGTTTTAAAAAAAGTCTCTCAAAGCCTTTTTTTCCTTGCACCTATACCACTGCTCATTCCTTTCTTTGTAAATGGGCCCTAAGTCAATGAACCTTGTGTAGGCCAATAATTTTAAGTTACTCAAAATACTGAAAGTACTTTTTTTTGTTATTTTGATGAATTACCCCAGCATGCATCCAGCCTTGGATTCAAACCCCTAAACACAAAATAAAAAGTTTCCAAAATAAAGTGGCATATTTATAAGAACTTATTTATCTTTTAGGAAATATGGTGTGAAACAGCCTCTTGTGCACTTAGTATGGCTTAATGTCTGGCAGCTTCCTTGCATATTGAACTCATTATACTGTATGTGTATATCTAAAGGTCCAACTTTACAACTGAACATTTAATCCCTTCAGCCAAGCTGAAGTTTTAAAGATGAGCAGTTTAATCCAGCACGTGGCTCTGTTTGACCCTTGACAAGCATCTCAAACTGTCTGAGGAGCAGTCAAAGCAGTCTGGCATTTCTCAGAGCAGTAATAAATCTAATTAGCCTATTCATGTTAATTCTGTGCATCGTTTTATGAAACAATAATCAGCAGTAAAGACTCCATGTCCTTCAGCGTAATTTAATAAAGCTGCATTTGTTTGTTTTAATCACTGGAACACAATGACATGATGTGGTGCTCACGTTAATGACTGTTAGTCAGCTAAATATGGACATCTCAATCAAAAATACTATGGTTTATTTTTAGTTTCACTTGGTTTAATTTACCAACCTAAACAACCAGTACAACAGTGGTCTTGGACTTATATACTGACACCTACACTTATAAAAATTACGGTGCTTTAAAAGGTTCTTCACAGCGATGCCATGGCATTTTTGAAGATGGCCTTTTTGGTTCCACACAGAACCATTCTTACCTTTTTATAATCTGAAGAACCTTCTTTTACCACAAAGAACCTTTTTTTCAAACAGAAAGGTTCTTCAGATGTAAAAGGTTCTTTATGGAACCATTTAGACAAAAAAAAAAGGTTCTTCAGTGGCATCGTGAAGCACCTTTATTTTTAAGAGTGTATTGGTGTGGAAAAGTCAATGTCAATGTCATTGTAAACATAGCATATTCAGCATATTTATAATTTATGTAGCAATGAGAAGTGTCAGTAAATGTTAACAAGATGAAATGACTAGTATTCTGCTGTATGACATTGAGTTGTCAGAGTAAACTCATAAGCTTGGTTGTTATGAATGTGAACTGACCTAGTCACTCATCTTTACATGCTTGACATCTCATTCTAAAAAAATCCACTAATGTTGCAGTTTGAAAACTGTCAGTTTTTACTGTCAGTGGTTTATAAAGGAAGTTTTTGTTATGGTGTTTTTGGTTATTGTATCACAAATGAGCGGACCGAGACCCATCTTTTTAGCGGTCTCGGTCAGCTTGTTTGGTATGCACCAAGGTTCAGAAATGAACTTCCAAATGAACTCGTGTGATTCGAATGAAGTATGAATGCAACACAGAGCAAATACTTCTAAACGAACCAAAAACAGGACGTAATGACAAGATGCAACCAACAAGAAGGTAAAGTGCCTTTTCAGACTGCTTTTATTGTGTAAAGGTAATTGCAAGTAATGTGACCAGCGTATGATTCATTCTTTTTAATTTTCATAAATTTAGCTATATTTCATGTCCCACTTTACTACACTATTATGCTGATAACGTGTGCATTTTAAATATTTAATAACATTTTAATAAATATAGTCTTATTAGTGTTTCCAAAATGTCCCCTAAACATAAAATTGAACATGGAAACCCATATTTCAGAAAATTCTGGATGTGCGCTAGTTTGCACTTTAGTATAAAGACCAATTCTCACTATTAACTAGTTGCTTATTAGTATGCATATTACTAGCATATTGGCTGTTTATTAATACCTATAAAGCACATATTCTGCATGACCATATTCTACATCCCTAAAGTAGTAGTTCACTTCCAGAACAAACATTTACAGATAATGTACTCACCCCGTTGTCATCCAAGATGTTCTTGCCTTTCTTTCTTCAGTCGTAAAGAAATTATGTTTTTTGATTCAAACATTTCAGGAATGTTCACCATATAGTGGACTTCTATGGTGCCCATGAGTTTGAACTTTCAAAATGCAGTTTAAATGCAGCTTCAAAGGGCTCTATCAAGCAGTCGAGGAAGAAGGGTCTTAAATTAGCGAAACGATCTGTAAAGATTTTTTACAATTTATGCACTTTTCAACCACAAATGCTCATCTTGTCTAGCTCTGCGATGCTCATGCATACTCTGCGCTCAAAAAACTCCGATCTCATTTTCTCTTCCAACTTTAAAATTGTCCTACATCACTGTTTTACCTTTTTTGTAAAGGGTGTTTGACCTTGACTGATGATTTTGAAGTTGGAGGAGAAAATGAGAAAGAAGTTTTTCGACATAACCTAACTGTATTGAACCGGAGTGCACAGAGTACGCATGTGCACGAGCATTTGAGGTTAAAAAGTATGCAAATACTGTTTTTTAGAAAATAACCGATCATTTAGCTAGATAAGACACTCCTTCCTTGGCTGGGATCGTCTAGAGCCCTTTGAAGCTGCATTTAAACTGCATTTTGGACGTTTAAACTCACAGGCACCATAGAAGTCCGCGATTTGAACTTCCAAAATGCAGTTTAAATGCAGCTTCAAGGGGCTCTAAACAATCCTAGTTAAGGAAGAAGGGTCTTATCTAGCGGAATGATGGGTTATTTTCTAAAAAAAAAAAAAACAATTTATTTACTTTTAAACTTCAAATGCTCATCTTGTCTAGCTCTAGATGTACTCTGTGTATTCCAGTTCAAGACAGTTAGGGTAGGTCAAAAAAGTCCCATCTAATTTTTTCCTCCAACTTCAAAATCGTCCTACATTGTTGCCGAAGTACTGACCAAGTGTTTACAAAGTAAACATGCAAAGATCGAAGAAATAAGGTTTAAAAAAATTATTAAAAAAAAGGTAAAACAGCGATGTAGGACGATTTTGAAGTTGGAGGAGAAAATGAGACGGGAGTTTTTCGAAATACCCTAACTGTATTGACCAGGATTACACAGAGTATTGTAAGATTGTAAAAGGGATTAATTACACATATAATTTATAATTTAGCTCAAAGGGAAATCGAATATGATTCAATAGGGAATTTGAACAGAATCGCTTTTTTTTACGGCTGTTCAAGAGTCGACCTGCGATTCATTCACAAGCCGTAACAGAAACTCTGCGATGGACATTACTATCCAGAATATAGTGAAAACACTATATATTAGCACAGTAGCAAAATCAGCAGTTTAAGACATTAACTTGTAAGCACAAAACACAAGATACTTATCTTTTCTAATAAAAATATGATTTTAATGGATAAACCTAACACATACAAACTAAACTAACATAAACACACGCATTCACACAGGTTGCAGAAAGAGAAAGTGAGGAAAGAATGAGTTTAAAGGAATGAAAATATGAAGTCCCAAGTTAGCAATATGCATTTGCTTAGACCTGAACAACCATCAATCACTTAATTAACCCTCGTATTGAGTCTCTCAAAGAGGTTATTAAACTTTATATCAAAATGCACCAGTTCAGTAAGATTCTGGAGGTTACTTGCGCGTTGCCTTTGGGTGTGAAGGGAATTCTTTTCGTCGCTCGTTCCAGAAAGGGTTTTCCCGAGGTTGCTGATTGGGTGGTTCTATGGTCCTTTGTGTGCTTGGGCGTTGGCTGGATATGAGAGTTGCGTGCTGTTGAAGTTGAGGTCAGCGAAGACGTTTAGGTCGGTCGCGGCTTGCACAAACTTAACTAGACACGAAACTCTCAACGGAAAGAAATAAAAAGAATTAAAGTAAAAGACAGCAGTGGAATGGTCTCCTCATGTTTCCTTTAGAGGAGCGCCTGGCACACAGGCCAGGCAGCGTCAAGACGCGGCGTGAGGGACGTAAGAGAGCTTATAGTGAAGAGAAAAAAAAAATATTTTTAGGGTGTCCTTGAGTTTTTAAACTCAGCCTTTGGACACATCCCAAAATGGTGTCTTGACCAATTAGAACAATGTCCGAAGTCCGGTGGACTGCTGGTTCCTCCTACCAACCATAAATCCCAATGTTATCTTATTAGTCCCGTGATCCCAAATTCCCGCTCTTTGCAGAGATAAATTTGGACATGATTTCTATAACAAGACTATAATACATTTCGCAAAGAATTGAATTACAGGAACATTTTGAGAATGCGATTTCCAACTCAGACATATCAAACATCAATATAAACCATTAAACTATTCAATAGTTATCAAAAGGGACATACACAATGAGTGATTAAAACATAATAGACAAATGTGTGGGTTACATATATGATAGGAAGTTATACATAGAAATGAGGAGTTGCTCCTTAGTTCTTTAGCACATTTTAGGCGCATATGTACATCAATAGACAGTTTTCTGTGCCCTTCTGTGAGGGTCTGTTCTCTAAGCTGGGAGGTCAAAAGTTTAGGGAAGGAATTTCCGTTGTGTCCTGTGTGTGGGGGAAAACCAACCATATCGCTAATGACTTTAATCATGTGATGTTCAAAATGTGCATCTCTTTGACCATTAATCTTGGTTACTTGCTCCAAATTTGACAATCTCCTTATTCGAAGGATTTGATTATGAAGAAGTGTCTTTGTGTTAATTTTGCAAGTTCTTGGTTAGTTAGGTCTGCTTCAGGCTGGCGTTCTGGCGCCAAGCTATGAAACGTCAGATTTATGACGGGCCTCTTGTGGAATGTACGTCTGTAGAAGTGTTCTAACTTCTAATAGACTCTCTTAAATTGTCTGATTCGCGCTGAAATCCTACAGTATGCATGGCAGAGCTAGACAAAACAAGCACTTGAAGTTAAAAAGTATGTAATTTTTTTTTTTTTTTTTTAGAGAATGACAGATCGTTTCGCTAGATAAGACCCTTATTCCTCGGCTGGGTTCATTTAGAGCTGCATTTAAACTGCATTTTGGAAGTTCACACTTGCGGGCACCATAGAAGTCCACTATATGGAGAAAATTCCTAAAATATTTTCCTCAAAAAAAAACAACTTTTTAACAAAGACATGAACATCTTGAATGACATGGGGGTGAGTATATATAGTATAGTAGTATATATATAATATAGCATACTCAACCGATTTTAAATGCATAAAAACACATTTTATTATTAAGCTTTTTTTTATATAGATTCTGTCCTTCGTTTGCCACTCCAGTTGAAGAATGATCCATAAATGCCATTGGAGAAATATCTAACACATTTATAACTTACTCCGCAGGCAGAAGTGTTTGCAAATATTAACAAGACAAATCAAGTCGTATTCTGCTGGTTATGTGATCTTGACATTTTATAAACTACTATATATTTCTTTACATGTAAAAGTGACCAGAATGACTTATTTCACCTATTAATCACCAACAGATTTGCATTGAAACTGGTTTTCCTCAGTACCTCAGTGGGGATAAACAAAAAACAATTTTTGGAGAAATAAATCGTGTTCCATCTGGCTTTGGTTTGCTTTGGCTCCTTGTGCAGTCCAATATCTGGCGTGTCCCCATGGGCTGGGCTCTTGATTATCTCCTGCCTCTTCAACGCTTTGTGTGTTGCATGCTGCGACGTATTAACCGAAATAAGATGGCCAGCCAGGTCGCCCCCTCTCCCCCCATCCACCTCCACTATAGGTAATCAGTGGCCAGGAGGCCTTGCCCGCACCCAACCGCATACATTAGCATTAATCACAGCCCTGCGCCCTGCTGCACTATTCATACCAGCCACAAACAAAAGGTTACACTTCTCCTCTGGCCCCTTTCTCTCCATCTCTCCTATTCTTCCTCTCTCTTCTTGTTGCATCCTGACTGGAGAATTTCCTCTATCTTATCTGGCACAGACAGGCGAGACAAATGCTTTGAAAGCGGGCAGGAAAGCAAGCCGAGCTCCGCCACAGCCACCAGATAAATCATAGATGAGCCAGTCTGAGCGCTGTTCATATAATCCCACCATTCACACTGACTAATATAGTAAACTGAGAATGCCTGTGTTCTTCATCAAATATTCATGCATACATAATTAGACAATGTCAAATGCATGCATAAGGTATGTTTGTGTGTGGGTTGATATATAGGATTTATTACTATATAGATGCTCACAGAAAGAAAGGCTTTTTTTGTGTGACTACAAGCAAAAAAAAAGCATTGTATACGTGTGTGTGTGTGTGTGTGTGTGTGTGTGTGTGTGTGTGTGTGTGTGTGTGTGTGTGTGTGTGCGTATTAAATGCATCAATATAAAATGCTGATGCACAGTATATTGGTATATTGCTGCCTTTTTTCCTATGCCTGACTCCCTTGTGATCACCAGGCAATTACTGAAAAAGAAATCATCGCTTCACTTCATTCTCGCGCTCCCTAACTTTAATTGCTTAATGCATCCTTTACTGCTGGACTGTTACCCTCTGCCTCCCTCCCTTTCCTCTCTCTCCCTCACTCACTTGCTTTTCTTTTCTTTGTTTCTCTCGCTCACATCCACTGCAGCAGACTGCAGCTGAGCCCTGCTAATTAAAACTGAATCTGGACATAGAGCAAAATGTGATGACGTCCACCGTTTCATGCATAGCTGTTGATAGACCCCATTTAGCAGGCTATCCGGCACCCCATCTTTCATCTTTCAACCCCCTAAAAATCTGCAATGAACTACAATGAGCTGTCTCGTAAAAAATCAGGGACATTGTGAGATCTCTAAACGTTTGCTGAGGTTATGGTACTCTGAATTTTCCACTTATCTGTCAGTACATACTTTACAATTGGCTATTTTAAGTATCATACTTTGTTCGAGTTAGTGGCAGATCCAGTCCAGTGTGTACCAATAATTATCTAGACTTTGGCCCGCCACAGTTTAATCTGTCCCACCACAGTACCATAATGAACTGAAAATATTTTTCAACTTCTCATAATAACAGTGTTTTTGCTTGGCTTAGCAATGGCATGGCTTAGTATGTGTATTAAAGGCTGTGATTTAATTAAGTATATAGTCCATTGCACTGTGTGTTTCAAAGTGAAGCATGGCACTTTGTTCACATGAGCATCTCATGAAGGGTGTTTTCAGCCTGTCACAGAGAAGCAAGCTCTATGTCTGTATGTGCAAGTTTAATATGCATCGTAATGCAAAGTGTGGCAGTTACACTGTATTTTCTCATTTGAATAATTACCAGTGTTTTTGTGAACAGATGATTACAGAATTTCAGTAGATAAACTGTTTCACTGAAATATAAATAAAAAGCTTGTTTAATTATGAAATATGTCATGTTTCATGTCATATTTTAAAGTGCAGCTGTATTACAATAGTAATATATTACTCTCTAATAATAGTGGTTCAACGGATCACAATATTTATGATTCAGATCATACTATTGTTTTTGAGTCACGGATCAGACTTAAAGGATCAGCAAGAAAAAAACATTTCGATGTTTTTTATTTATTACTTGCTAAATACTTCTTTGATATAAGAAAGTTCAAACATGCTTAAAGGCACGTGAACTGCCAGTAAAAATAAATAAGAACAAATTACAAGCATAATTAAATACAACAGAACAAAGTTAAAAATAAAATAAGGTTGATAGTACTCAGGTACAGAAATGTAATAATTAAGTGTAAAATAGCATTGCATAGTGTTCACTGTATAATTTATAGATTTATCTTTGTCAAAGCTGTGTTTTGATGTTTGATTAGCATTCATGACAGCAGCAAGTATTTATAGGCTGCTGTCTCTTTAAGCCCTGATGCACAGATCCAAAATAATGATACACATCTGATTTCTTTCTCAGCTGTTTACGTTCACTTAAAGGGATAGTTCACCCAAAAATCAAAATAAGCCCATTTTTTACTCCAGGCATCCTAGGTGTATATGACTTCCTTCTTTCAGATGAATCCAGTTGGACTTATATTATATTGTATGTGCAATGCTGTCCTACGTCATCTGCCCAGAGCTGCTTCTGTGTACAACCAGTTGGCACAAGCTAGATTAAAGTGATTCTTACATTTTAAATATGGGTATTTTTCTTAAAAAAACGCATCAGTTCGTTACAGGAGGCCTTTATTCACCACCCGGAGCTGTGTGAGGCACTTTTTATTATAAAGTAATGCACTTTATTGGACTTGTTTTGGACTGATGAGGAGCTGATGAACACCTTCCTATGCCATTCTAAAGCTTGGAAGTTCCAGGATAATTTTTAATATAATTCCAAATGGATTCGTTAGGATGCCTGGAGGATGAGTAAGTAATAGGTTAATTTTCATTTTTGGGTGAACTATCCCTTTAAGACAACCAACTGTGTTTACCAGAATGATTGTCGGGTATTTTGGCATAATTTTATGTGTCTGTTCAAATGCAAGAAGATGGTGTTCAAAACAGAGTGTGAGTACCGAATCAAGTTCTCTTTTGCCTCTTCTTGCG
Source organism: Garra rufa (assembly GCF_049309525.1). Lineage (NCBI taxonomy): Eukaryota > Metazoa > Chordata > Actinopteri > Cypriniformes > Cyprinidae > Garra > Garra rufa. Next base: position 7,889,981 of record NC_133363.1, on the reverse strand, counting down.
CTGGAATGGTTTAAAATTGCCTTTAAACACATACAAATAATAAATTTTAACTCTAAATATGGTTACATTTTGCAATTAATCCACTGATCACATGCATGCTGAACCGTGGGGCCTGGTCTGTATAGATCATGCATCAACTGCAATCCGTTCAACCCCTATCTAATAATAAAGAGTTGTATTTTTAAGGTATACAACCAAGATTTTTTTTTTTGGTAAATAAATTGTTATATTTTCATTTAATTACATTTTAAAAGCTTGATTAATTTGTAACTTGTATTAATTCATTTCATTAGACACCATTTTTGATGATGAATTTGTATTAAATCAGAATCCTGAAAAAAAAAAAAAAAATACATTTCCCTCAACGCCCCCCATCAAATAAAAAGTAGTCTAATTGTCCTCACCAAATGTTAAAGTTGATTATTATTATTTTGTATTTATAATGAGGACTTTTATTATATTTACAGTAATTCAAATGTATGGGGTCATTAGGATTTTTAAGAAATTACTTTAATTCAAGGATGCGTTGAATTGATCAAAACAGACAGTGAAGTACTTTTTTTTTTACAATTAATTATTTTAAAATAAGTGTAATAACATTAATTTACACCATTTTTAAAGGGGTCATCAGATGCAAAACTAACTTTTACATATTGTTTGAACATTAATGTGTGTTGGCAGTTTGTGTACACAACCACCCTACAATGATAAAAATCCACCCAGTGGTATTTTTTTTTTCTTTAAAAGTAATATCCCCTTTTTAAAATCAGGTCATTCTCAGCTTCTTGTCGTTGTGACGAAACACGGTTGATTGACATTAGCGCCTTACCTTAGACCCGCCCTCACCGAGCTGAAACAGTCCGAATACGATCATCATTGTGTGACTCAGGTGCAGAGGAAGACTCTAATTAACGTAATGTTCATTTTTAAAAGGAAAGCGCCGATCCCGATCTACATATGCATCTATGTTTGTGTGAATCATTCACCCAGCTTCACCCACAGCAGAAGTGAGTATAAGGGTTTTTTATGCATCTTCGCAAATGGCCTTTCTTAATAATGTGCTTGTTGGCAAGTTTCGCCGATAAACGCGGCTAAATGCAGCTAAAAGCGGCTAAAGTAAACATTACAGCTCATAATCCCTCAGCAGAGAGGGGCGGGGCGAGCAGAGCTCATTTGCATTTAAAGGGCCCATGCGATAAAATGAGGTAATATTTTGCAGAGCTGATTTTGACAAGGTAAAAGGGTGTTTTTTTTACACTACTATAGAGATTTTTTTAACCAAAGTACAGTATATTAGAGACTTTTCATTAAGACCCTAAAGAATCATATAAACTTGTGGAAATGGGCATCCGATGACCCCTTTAGGCATGTTGGTTATTTTCATTTTCATCTTTATCGTGTCTAAATGCTTGCTATTGTTTTGACGAGAAGTTCGGCTGTGCGACAGAAAGTCAAGCGAACACTGAAGTAAAAAGTTGTTGGCAAATAGATATAGAAAGTGCACTTTGTTGCATCTAGTATAGACAGTGTTAGGATGTGGCAGACCATTTTATTTTTTAAGTTTCACCTCATACATCTTTGGTAAAAACTCGTCTTATCCAAACACCCTCCAAGAACTGCTCAGCGCCCCCCTTTCAAAAATATTGTGTCCAGCACCCCCCGACGCTCTCCGAATGCCCCCATTGAGAAACACTGCCATAGGAGATAATTAAATAAGGTAGGCATTTTGTGAACTAGTTATGTTTACATTTATTTTTGAGGTCTAACAAACATGTGGAAAGCATTTTCCTGCTCATTAAAGGTAAATGAATATTTTGATAATATTTCTGGCCACATCACACAGCCCTATCCAAAGATATGTTATGTATTCTGTATCCTTAGCATTGTTGAATTAACTTTGCAACATTCTACAGTAACTGTGTTGGAATCAGTTTGATTTGTGTCTCCAATGTGTGATTTGTGAACCACGTGGAACTGCTTTCAACTGCTTAACTTTTAATCACCTCAAAATATATTTTAGTTAGGGTGCCTATGTAGGCTGTAGGAAGCAAGGCAGTTCACTGGGTTTTAGAATAGAGCTGTTAAGTCATAGTGCTCATGCAGCAATGTGATTTCAAATTCGCCTCATGTCACAACCTGACTCTAGTTCCCCTATTATTTCCTGTCTCAATGTCCCAGTAAAAAGAAATGCTGTAAATAAATAAATAAATAAATATATAAAATATTTATAAATTCACCGATAACTGTCACAGGATATTTAATTAATAATACCTCATGTTCTAAGATTTTTTTTTTTTTTTTTTTGAAGAGCAGCATATTACAGACAGAGGTGTATTTTTCAGCCAGGCTGCTCATCTTGACAGCAGATCCAGGACAGGCTGTTATTAAGCAGCGGTCCTGCGTCTGTGCAGCAGCACAATAAACCTTCCTCTTCTTTAATTAACTTTTATGGCTGCCGAAGAGGACACGCTGACACCTGTCTTACAGCACACAGCAGCAGCTTATTTCATCCCTCGACACGGACGTATCGATGTGTGTGTGAACAGCTGAGACAGAAGCAGAGCAAACGAGAGAGAGAACCGGAAAGACAGAACATGAACAGCACTCTCAAAGCCGCAACCTTAAATAGGTCCACCTTTCCTCTTCTCTGGCACCAGAATTTGACAGAAGTTGGAGACTTTGCCCATTTCTTTAGGCATTCACCTTCAAAAATGCAAGCAAAAGTCAACTAATCAGTTTTCCATTCTGTTCTCTGTAAACCTGCCACCCACTCTCTCTGCTCGCTCCGCTGAGCACTCACCATTAACTCTGTTTGCTGAGTATCACAATGCGTGGTTATTCTCACTCCTGACACTGGGCCAAACATTCATTTTATCGTCGCCACCTACACAAACCAGTGAAAAAGTTGCATCTGTCTATGGCTAGATCGAATGAGCTAAAAATAATTCTCCAGAGCCCATTGGTGGACTGGCTTCAGATGAGAACGTTTCTGCATCCTTGACACTTTGCTATTAGCGCAGCTCAATTAACGTTAGCACGCAGACTATCTCTCCTTCACTAACAGAAGGAAGTCTGCTTGGATCTAGAATCGGAAATCTGTGGGATTTAATGACTGTCTATAAAAATTTTTTTTTTTTTCATGCCTGAGAAAAAAGTTCTTAATTGGCCTTCACAAGCTGTAGGGGTCAAACTAAACTGTGTGAGAGCAAAGTAAATAAAATATTAAGGGTACAGCTAATGATTATTTTGATAATAGTGATTCTTAGTTTTTTTTTTTTTTTTTTTTTTTTCAAATTAATCAGATAAAAACAATAGGGCTGCAAAACTAACAATTATTTTGATATTCAATTAATCTTTTGATCATTTATTTGATTAACTGGATGAAAAAATTTTTTTTTGTAATTTAAAATGAATTCTAATGAAAATGAAACATGGCAAATAGCACATGCATCAGGCAAAGCATAAGGCAGGTCTGCTTTGAAGCATGTAATATTAAGCATTCTCATGTTTAGCGCAACTTGGGTCATGCACTTTTCCCGCAGCAGTTTATTCTGAATCCTCCTCTGTTTTCCAGATGTGTTTTGTCCATAGAAATGTTGCTGTAAAGTGACGTGACTTCCACATTTTTTTCTGTGCATACTGCACAGATGCAATTAATCAATAATTCAATGTATTGTCAATTATTTTCTTCATAAATTGCGATCAATGTTTTTGATTAGTTGTTACAACCCTATAAAAACTCTGTTTTAATGTTCTGTATTTTTTTTTTTTTTTTTCAATACCACATCACAATGTTGTACTTCAAACAATGTCTAAAACAAATCTAAAGAATGTATCTTTGTAGACTATGGTAGGGTACAACAGGGCTTAAGGCACCTTTGACATTATTTTCCTCTAAACCACTAGATAGGCAGAAAAACTTAGCGTAGCACTTGCCAAAACATCGGCTTTTGAAAATGCGTGTGCACATTTGGCTGATCCTTGACACAATCATGAGCAGCAGCGCAAAGTTAATTCTGTGCTTACTTTACCTAATATTTGATGTTTTTTAAAATGTAGATTTAAGCTGCAAACGAGAATCGCTAAAATTATTGAATATACAGTATCTTGAGACAAAGGTCTTCTTAATGATTTTCAGTTTTGTTTAAGATAATTAAAGCAACAGATTTTTAAATATAGAATATGTAAAAGTATGGTATTTGGGGTAAAAAGCACCCCTGCTGTTGGAGCTAAAAGGCACATGAAAATAGATGACTGACCATTTGTTGACATGACATGTTTGGATTTAGATGGTAAATATCATAAATTATATTGGTATTATATTTATATTATATTCACACAAAATCATTTGATCCATAAATGTTTAATACAAACATATATATATTTTTTGCAATCATACATTTTGGGCACAGTGAAAATCACAATTTTTTTCTTAGGGTGTGCCTTCAGCCCCATTGTACCTCAAGCATTCTCATGTTTAGGACAATTTGGGTCATGCACTTTTCCCGCAGCAGTTTATTCTGAATCCTCCTCTGTTTTCCAGATGTGTTTTGTCCATAGAAATGTTGCTGTAAAGTGATGTGACTTGCAGATGTTTTCTGTGCATATTGCACGGATGCAATTAATCAATAACTCAAAGCATTGTCGATAAACCAATAGATGGCAGAAAAACTTATAGATAGCACTTGACAAAACATCAGCTTTTCAAAATGCACATTCAAATTTGGTTGATCCTTGACGCGATCGCAGACAGCAGAGCAAAGTTAATTCTGTGCTTACTTGATCTAAAATTTGATGTTTTTAAAATGTTGTAGATTTAAGTAGCAAAGGAGACTTGCAGATGTTTTCTGTGCATATTGCGCAGATGCAATTAATCAATAATTCAATGCATTGTTGATTATTTTCTTCATCAGTTATTATCAATGTTTTTGATTAGAGTTTGCAACCCTATAAAAAATCAGTTTTAATGTTCTGTATTTTAGTTTTTTTAAATTCCACATCACAATGTTGTCCTCCAAACAATGTGCAAATGGATGGCTGTGAAAACAAATCTAAAAAAATTATTTTTGTAGACTATGGTAAGGTACAACGGAGCTCTAGGCGCCTTTGATATTATTTTCCTCTAAACCACTAGATGGCAGAAAAACTTGGCGTAGCACTTGACAAAACATTGGCTTTTTAAAATGCACATGAAAATTTGACCGATTCTTGACACGGTCACGGGCAGCAGCAGTTAATTTTGTGCTTACTTGATCTAATATTTGATGTTCTTTGAAGTAACAAATGAGAAATGCTAATGATTTTTAGTTTTGTTAAAGATAATTAAAGCAACAGATTTTATATATGTAAATGGTATGGCATTTGGGGTTAAAAGCGCCCCTGCTGTTGGGGCTAAAAGGCACATGATAATTAACATGTTAATTAATAGATGGCTGACTTTTCCATTTGTTGACATGACATGGTTAGATTTAGATGGTAAATATCATAAATTGTTACAGTACATTTATGAAACAAAAATGTATTATTTTATTTATTAAAATATGCTGAAAACAGTACAAACTTTGCTAAAGTGTTTAACTTAGACATCATTAAAAAAAAAACATTATTTTTGTATCAATACTGCCTGCCTTTTGCCCCATGCTGGTGAGCCCCCATTGCCACCTCATACATTTATACAATTTTTAAACAAAATAACTGACTTGTCTGATTACTTTTAAATACAACTTACCATTTTGAATCAGAAATTAAAATCTCTAATTCAAAAAAAAATTAAGACTAAATATTAGCCTTATACATGACCGTATGAAGGATATCATGAATGAAGTATCAGGCCATTTTGACAAGAATTGTGATGCCTTTGGTCTAAAGACTGAAGCAAATGATCAATGGACTTTCCTGCAGGACAGCCATCCCAAAGGTGATAATTGTGCTCTGATTTAAAACCTTTTCAAGGCCTTAATTCACAGAAAAGTGATTTAAGACTTTTTAAGACTTTAAGATCCACGGAAACCCTGTTGAGTAACACATTGCCACCATCAGGTCATCAGATCAGGTTGATAGCTCTTTCTTGCATACCTCTAAAAGTTACAAACCTCATGGAATAGATGTTACCTTCAAAACTGCCAACCACTTAGAATGTCCATTTAAAGGAGAAGTCCGATGTGATATTGACCTAAAGTGTAATTGATGTGTCGACTTTATGAAATTAACAAGAATTTGCATATTCATATGTAGGATTATGCATTATTAAGTGTTTTATGAATATGTCTTATGAATTATTATATTTATGTAATTATTAATCTTTTTGAGAATATGTATTCAATGCTCTGACAGTTTTGCCCTGACTGACCTTTGAAATGACATGAGACTGTATGATGTTGCTATGTAGCTATGTAATTTTCGTACATTTTATCATATCTATCATTAACTCCGACAGACAGACCGATGTTCTTAGAACAAGAAGTACTTCTTAGTAAATGTGCCTTTTTAAAGTTTGGGTTGGTGGACAAATATGCAAATTAATAACACTTTTGATCACGAGCTGAGACATGAGTATTGCGTTCTTAATCAAAATATAGAAATATTAACACACATTAATAATCATCTTGAAATATTAGAAGTTTGGTTATGTCTTATTGATTAAGCTACTCAATATAGAGCTGAATGCTTTATTCATCCTTCAAAGTATATGTTTCATCTGTATTTTTCCATCTATGTATGTGTGATGTCCGAAGCACAGTTCCGCAAAATGGTTATTCTTGGTACTTAATGAAGACAGTTTAGATAGTTTAGATGGACGATTAGATTAATATTAACACGTCTCAATGTCTCAAGATATAAATTAAACTAAAAAGGAGAAATGAAACTGCACGTCCACTCAACCAAGTTTATAATTACTAATCACGAGTTTATTCACGAGCTGATGTAATGATGTATTTTCAGCTTACTTTGACCTTCAGACTTCCTGAGTTGTCTGGTTTTAGGGTATAAAGAGTCTTGCAGTTTTATTCTGGACAGATCGGAGACTTCAGACTTCTCAACCTCCTTTACTCCGATCTCAATTTTCTTCTGGGTGCACCTGAAACGGTCTAATTTTCTATTAGACTTATTTTTCTCAGATTTGATATTAGCATTTGACTAAATTTGACTTGATTAATTGCAATTAGGCTTATATGGAATTCTCAACTTTTAAGAAAGTAAATATTAGTATTGCAATATTTCTTATAATTTTTGCATTTGTATATCTTCTCAAAGAAGTATACTCTTATTGAACAGATTTGAATTGGCTTACTAATATAACATTGAAATCAATGTTTATTCCTAATCAATGGATTTATGGACTCTTAATTGTGTTAATCTTTCATTTATGACTATTGTCTGGATTGTGGTCTATATTGCGCTTCTGAAATATATGAAATTTATCTGAAACTATTTGAATAAATTGTATAATAATTTTTAACTTCCTGCTCGTCACTCGACTTATCGTGACTAAATTCAAGATGGCGGCGAACGGTAGATTTCCTGAAGGTACTGTGTATATAAATCTTCTTGTAAATAAACTACCAGTGCTTTTTCAAAGTTTTCAATGTCTCGTTTTAAATGTCAGGGCCGTTGGAAGTCTACCAGTGAAGTGCCTCGTAAATGGTGTAAAACAGTGATTTATTTACATGGCTAGTCTGATGCCCGAGGCACCCTCAACGACAACCTGTTGTTAGCATCGGCTAACTAGCGCCAGATTTCGGAGTGCAGGGGACAAACCGAGATGAGCTATGAAAGGTAAGTTCACACTCGGTATCATGATTCATTACACTTTAGGTCAATATCACACCGGACTTCTCCTTTAACTCACTCAGTGAGATTCTCTTCAACTGTTTCACCATGGCAGTAGTTGAGCAAAAAGAAAAAAAAAACATAAAATACAGTTGCCCAATACAGCAATTGCAGGCACATTTCAGAATGAAATGTTAGCATGCAGAAGTGTTCAGAATTCACTAGAGTTGGGTCTCGAGAACCAGTTCCATTTTAGAACCGGTTCCAAATTTCCAATAACCAGGTATTCGATAAGACACGTGCATTTCGATTTCGCCTAACAATTTCCATGTTCACATTTTCTCTGATATCTACATAGAAGGTATATGGCATAGGTGGCATAGGAAAGGGCAAAAAATCTCCAGAAATGGTTTTACAGGTCCATTTACAACCCTAGGATTTGCCCCTACAATGAAATGATCTGTTATTTGGAAGCTTCATGAATATTAATGCGCTCTGCTCTGATTGGCTGTTTCACAGAGCTCAATAGCTCGCACATGGATAAAAATATATATTAAATTAGGAGCTCTAGCCGCTTTTAATATGCGGTTTGTTGAATCTGCCGTTTTGAATCGCGGATATATTAGTTTCATTACTGTGATGCATGTGCTCTGTGTAAAGTTACAATGCAGAGGGAGTGCTTCGTACCACACAAGTTGAGCAGCTCGTCAGTGATACTCGGGATCTGTAAATCATTCGCCATCATCAGGCAGGTAAGTGAAATCCTATGTATAGCAATGTAACAGGCTAGCGCTAGCATTAAGCTAACCGTGTCCCTTCTGTGGCTTGCCTTGTTTAACTGATGTGCTGACGTTACCGATGATTGGGCGATGCAAATGTTGGAGGCATAACTATTAACGATCCCGGGAAAGTTGCGTAACAGACCTGTTATGTTGGAATTGACCTATTTTTCGGTGGTCTTTTGCAAATACTAGATTTATATAAGGAGGAGGAAACGATGGTGTTTGAGACTCATGGTATGTCATGTCCATGTACTGAACTGTTATTATTTAACTATGCCAAGGTAAATTCAGTTTTCCATTCTATGGCACCTTTAAGTGCAGGAAGGAAAAGAGCGCAGTCGTATTCAGTCTTATTCATTTCTCGAACAGTTCTGTGAATTTCCACTGCAGAAAAGGTTGTTCTGGCCCAGATCTGACTTCTCTTTCACATTTATTGACCCGTGTGCACGAAATACGTCTACATATCCCCACAAACGCAGCGATTTTTTTTTGTTTTTTGTCTTGAGTGAACGTAAACAGATGAGAAAGAAAATGCATGTGTAACAGTATTTTTAGATCTGTGTTCAATGTTTAAGGGTGCTTTCACACCTGCCTTATTTAGTTCGGTTGAATCGCACTAGAGTTCGTTTTCCCTCTTGGTGCGGTTCGTTTGGGCAGGTGTGAATGTAGCAATCGCACTCGAGTGCGCACCAAAAGCAGACCAAAAAAGCGTACCGAGTCCTCCTTGAAGCGGTTCGTTTGTGGTGAGAACATGAACTAGAACAGACCCAACCGCAAAAAGTACTGCGCCTTTTTGGACTAATCCAGCTGCCGTAGTCCGCTGCGCTGTTCATTATGGGATGAGGACAAATATTTGTTGACAGTTAGCGCTTTAGCAACATAGCCCCATGACAGCTCGCGGACAAAGTTGTGAGGAGGTGCGGACTGGAGCCTCATAAATTTGGTCTGATGATCATATAGGTTCCAACTTTCGAAAACTCACAAGAACATCACAATCTTTCTCATTGTTTAAGGGGCCGTTCACATGTCGCGACTAAAAACGGAAACCGGCGCGCCGCTTTCTCTTTCTTACCAAACTGCTCGTAGCTTGCGCTCTAGTGGCGTCTGCCGTTGCTAAGCAACCATGACCTGCGCTCCCCATAAATACGCAGAAGTTTCAGCAAAGGATAAATGGATTTTCAGCATTAAAAATCGCTTGCAGTAGCTCTGCTATTATATTTACTCAAAAATGTTTATTCCTGTACAGCTAAGATAAGCTGTTTCTCCAACTTGCCAGTGCTTTCAATGTTATTAAGGGAAAGGATGAAGCTGATTGGTTGGTTTATGTCACATGACCTGCGGTGCGCTTGCAGCGTTCTGAAAAGTTGAGATGTTTTTATCTCGATGTGGCGCGTTCGCGAATGGAAAAAACATGCGCGTCGCACCGCCTGCGCGTCTCCATTCTGAACGCACATACTGCGCGTCTACATTTGAAATAACAAGCTTGAGCGTGCAAAAGATGCGACATGTGAACGGCCCCTAACAGTTTAGAAAATACGTTCAATACACCGATCTATATAATTCTCTATTATAGATCAGTGGTTCAATGACACGATCTGGCCAACGAGTGATGTGGATGTTGTCACATGACTGCATTTTGGTTCGTTTCAACTGGTTCAGACCAGAGCAATCAGTGTGGTGTGAAAAGGATCCAAAACGGCAGAAAAATGCTACAATGTATCATTTGTTGGCCTTGGTCCGGACCAAATGAACCGAAACACATGTGAAAGCACCCTAAGAGACAGAGAGCTGTCTGTAATAAACCTGCCGCCTGTCATTATGTTAATCAAAGAACAAAAGACAATCATTAACTGACTGGATATCATTTATAAATGTAATGAGGATTAATCAATATTTTATTGATGAAAAGAAAACTGTGCAGTGTTTTTAAACTTTTGATTTCAATTTCTGAACTTGACTTTTGTTCAGTTTTATTTATTTATGATATTGCTAATTGATTTGTTTGTCTCTATTTTATTACTTGTCTTTAACAATTTAATGTTTGAAATTTATATCCCTGCTAAAAAACCTAAAAAAAAAACAGCCTGGGAAAGTGGCCAAACCCCTCTAAAACCAGCCTGCTGACCAGCTATTACCAGCTAAAACCAGGCTGGTTGACCAGCTAAAACCTGCCAACCAGCCTGCGCTGGTTTAAGCAGTTTTTTTCACCAGGGATTAATTTAGCATTTTTTTTTTTTTTTTTTTTTTTGGTAAAACCATATTGGCAAACGACAGAATAAATATGTTTGACATCTAAATGTTTGACTTTAAACTTTTTAATGGATTTTTAGTTCTTATTGGAATCGGAATTAGGAATCGATAAGAATCGGAATTGATAAGCAGAATCAGAACTGGAATTGGAATCGATAAAATTCAAACTAGGGCTGCACGATATTGGGGAAAAATTACATTGCGATATATTTTTTTCTTGCGATATATATTGCGATGTGTACAAATTCATTTATGTTCATCAGGTTGTTTTGATCTGCTTAAAAATCAAATATTAATTCAAGAATAATTGGGGTAATTTTGTAAGCATTTTCAAAGAATAAAAAAAGTAAAAGTACAGTATAATCAAAACCCTGAAATAAAACACTTTTTAAAGCTTATTTTGGGTAGTTTCTTAAACAGTTTGACTCACCTTATTCACTGTCAGTTCAGGCAAATCAAGGCTCTAATATGAAATTAATAATGAATGTTGCTTTTACCCTGATGAAAGGGAAATCAGCTTCTTCCTTTCACGAAAAACATTAAAAGCTTAGCCAAGATGGAGGAACAGCTGATCATAGCTGTTACAGGGATAACATTTTTTAGCAGCAGAGCTACTGCAAGCAATTTTTAGTTTTGGAAATCCATTTATCTTTGTTTATTTATCTTTGCTGAAACTTCTGCGTCTGTAGCAACGGCAGATGCCACTCTGCCACTCAAGTTGCAGAGCGCTTTGGAAAGAAGGAGAAAGCGACGCGCCTAGCATTTTCCACGCGTTTTTAGGCGTGACATGTGAACGGTCCCTTAAATTCATAGTGTTTCCGCGTGTTGTGGCAACAACTGCCAGGCACTCCCGACAAAGCACCTGTTTTTGGTCAGCAGCATCCTTTTTGTATCCAAAATACTTCCATATGACCGACGTTGTGTTTCTTTTTGCGACCAAATCTTCCATTTCGGCGCTTTTCTCCCGTCCCGCGCTCATTTCGCCATGCGCACGCAGAGACTGCATGCATGAAGTAGGTGAAGCAACGTGTGCATTGTAGTTTTTAAAGAACCCTTAAATATGAGTTAATTGCTTTATTTTAGACAAATATAGATCCGTGAATAGAAAGTTTAGAAATATAGAAAGTACATTTTTAAATCAGACACACATAATTTTTTTTTGCCCTGCATCGTGACTGCCACGATGTGACTATCGCGCAAGCGTACATCGCAATGACGATGCTGAAACGATCTATCGTGCAGCCCTAATTCAAACGATAGCCAACCCTAGAATTCAAAAACCTGGCCAACCTGTAGATAATCAAAATTGAAAGACTTGAATGGAGCAAGACAGATGTGAGACTAAATAGTGACGTTTGAGCGTTCCAGGATTAATTTGACACATGACTATAGTTCAGGTGCTATAGCGAAGCACAGCGAGTCGGCTGCGCTAGGCAAAACCGCACAGTGGCAAGAGTAGGGTTAGCTATTGACTTACTCTATTGATTTTGGCAAAAGAGTTGAGTGCTTAAAAATCACAACAACTTTTAATCCAATGTGATGATTGTGTGCAATAGCAATTCCCCACAGAATGCATGTGAAATCAGCGCAGAGCAGCTGTGGTGGCTTAGGATAAACTGGCAGCCACTACTATCCCATAATGACACAGGGAATCTCCACCACAAGACCATTCTCACTCACTGATTACCCCTAGCAGGAGGAAGAGAAAGCAGCCTGTCGAAAACTCCTATCACACTATGATAGCACAAACTTCCATCTATCCAAGAAGCCGATCATTTGTGTGAAAGATTATGTGGCCCTTTGAATGGCAAATAAATCCAATTTAGCCACCAAGGTGATTTATGTCGAACTGCGACCCTCTAACTCAGCACAGCACGGCTTCATTATATTACTTTCACACCCCCTCGCTCCTACTGACCTCCCCGTCCCACCAATGACTTCCAGGAACCTTCCATCAGCCCTCACAGTTTCACACTGACACGCGGTCACACCTCCTGCCCACGGCGAGCCGCTTTTACAGCCCTTTTCTGGACTGGACAAGTGGACCAAAACCTGGGCCGCCCCATTTATAGGTCTTGGCACACCATTATGTATAATGGACTGTGTTTAATGTCATTTGATGACTATTAGCACGCCAGGCAAGTCCTTGGGGATGTGACCCTAAAGTATGAGACTGATGGTCAGAAGTGACTTTTTATGGGCCTTGGACTCCCTATTTAATTTTGCACAAATGAAAACAACTACATTAGTGTTAAATCATTCTGCTGTCACAAAGCTCCAGTGGATAGAAATGCTACTGACAAAAATGTCCTTTAAATTTAACTAATATTTCATGTTATATTCATTATATTACATTAACTAAAAAAAAATAATAATAATGTATTTCACTAATTCAACTGAAACTGGATTCAAGAAAAATAACAAAAATCATAAAACAGTTTTTTAAACTTTATAAAGTATATAAAAAGAGGTTTGCATATTTAATCAAAAATAAAAATTAAATCCAATGTCAAAGGATGCAATTTAATTAAATCATTTTATTTAAATATATTTATTTTGATATATTTTTAAAAAATATATATTTATTAAGGCACCATTATATACATGATTTGCTTATTATCCAACATCTTCAGTAAACCAGAGTGGTTTAGTTTATTGTTAAAGCTGCTGAAAGCTGAAAAAAGTTTGATGGTTCAACGTTTGATGAAGAAATGTTAAAATTATAAAACAATAAATTAAAAAATGAATTAAAATAATTATAAAACAAATATGAAATATGATTAAAATTCTGCCTAAAATATTTTTCTTAAATACTACATTTCTTTATTTTACATTGAAAGGTCACAATAGTAATAGTTCTTATATTGTTTAATATGTTATTTATAAATAATTATATGTAACCCTGTCATAAGGGTAATAAGTCATAAGAAATGCAATTGACAAAAATGTATTTTAAATTTAGCCAGTATTTCATGTTATATTCATTAATTATATTACATTGATTCAAAATGTATCAATTTGAATAATTTGACTAAAACTGGATTTAATTTAAGTCAAGAAAAATAATATGCAAAATGACCGTTTTTTAAAACTTTATAAAGTGTATAAAAATAATTTTAAAATGATAAAAGAATAAATAAAATAATTAGAAAACAAAATAAATATACTTATATTCATTAATTACATTACATTAATTTAAAATGTTACTAATTTGACTAAAACTGGATTTAATTTAAGTCAAGAAAAATAAAATAAAAAATCATAAAATAATATACAAAAATTACAGTTTTTTAAACTTACTTTTATATAAAAATAGGTACTTTTCATTGTTAGTTCATGCTGCATTAACTAATGTTAACAAGATTTTAATAATGTATTAGTAAATGTTGAAATTAACATTAACAAAGATTAATAAATGCTATATACAGTAAGCGCAGTTCATTATTAGTTCATGTTAACTAATGTGGTTAACTAATGTTAACTAAGGAACCTTATTGTATTAAATAATACCAGCCTCTTCAGTGGCTCAGAGTGGCTCAGTTTATCGTAAAAGCTGTTGAAAGCTAAAAAAGTTTGATGGTTCAACGTTTGGTAAATACATTTTAAAATGATAAAATAATTATAAAATAATTATTAAAATAATTATAAAACAAAATAAGTATACTTATATGATTAAAATTCTGCCTAAAATATTTTTTTCTTAAATAATAGATTTATTTATTTTACAGTGAAAAGTCACAATTTAAAAATATTAATTTGAATTAAAAATTTTACATCTGAAAGCTGAATAAATAAGCTTTGCATTGTTAGTATAGGAGAATATTTAGCTATTTGAAAATCTGGAATCTGAATCTAAATATTGAGAAAATTGCCTTAAAGTTGTCCAATTGAAGTTTGCATGCAATGCATATTACTAATAAAAAAAAATAAGTTTTGTTATATTTACAGTACTTAATATCCTAAGAATTTTTGGCATAAAAGAAAAATAGATAACTTTGACCCATACAATGTATTGTTGGCTATTGCTACAAATATACCTGTGCTACTTAAGACTGGTTTTGTGGTCCAGGGTGACATATATATTTATTTACAATAATAATAATAATAATAATAATAATAATAATAATAATAATAGCAGATCTAAGGCTTTTTAATTGCATTTTAAATCACAATAAAAAAATGCACTTAAATGTTTACCCAAATTCTGCAACCCAATAAAAAAGTATGAACATTAATTAAATTGAACAAATATCAACAAAATGTATCATAAAATATCAACATAAACAAAACAGAATATCTGAAAATGTCAATGCCAGCCAAGTAACTGCCATTGAAATGAATGCTATCTGCATGGCTAAAGATGGCAAGGCTCCAGTCTCTCCTTTACTAGCTGTAAACAGCTCACCGAAGCCCACTAAAGGTGGAGAAGACAGAAAAAAAGTGTATGTGTGCCTTTAATACTAAAGCAGGCTGCTGCCAGAGCTCATTACAACAGCCTGGTCTGATGCGCATACACACACATACGCACACACAAACGCGGCAGCTCTTAGGAAATGAATTCCATTGTCACCCAGCATCAACTCACATGGGAATTGGAGGAGCGGCCGTGTCCATGTGACTATCCGTCTCATGCCTTCCTCCTCTGCCACGACCGCACCTCCATTTTGCTGCAGGGAGATTTGGAACAGCGTCTGCTTGATGAATAATAAAACAGGATTGGTTTGCTCAGAGGGAGAGGGGGGCAAAAAAAAGCAGTTTATCCAAATACACAGAGGCAAATGCTGAACACGTTTGTATTAAGGGAACAATAGACTGTGGTAATGCCATAAATAGTCAGTGTCCGTGGACAAATCTCATTAAAAAAAGAGCAGAGTAAATACAACTTTAAAGAGCGCGGCTGAAGGTGATGTATAGACGTAGATATGTATAAATATTCCCAACTCTTTCTCAGGATGTGATGAGCTACGGAGCAGAAAGTAAGGCTGGTGCCTACAGGCCCGTCAGAGTCGTCGCACAGCAAAAAAAACAAAAATGATTTGAAGTGTGTACCTTTTGCTCCACTACCATCATAGCATAGATTTTAGTGCTTTTAATATTATACTTTCCAATCGTTTATCACTAGATATGAGGATGAAAATCAGTCAGTCTGAAGAAGTGCATGATAACATTTTTAATGTAGCTCGTCAAGCCTATCCTTGTAAAGAAAGAGTACTTGTTGCAGAAATAATACACTTAAAATACACTATAAAAATATAATTAAGTATAAACGGGGTCGGGGAAAGTTACTTTTAAAAGTATTGCATTACAATATTGCGTTACTCCCTAAAAAAAAGCAACTAATTGCTTAGTTACTTTTTATGGAAAGTAATGTGTTACATTACTTTTGTGTTACTTTTTAAATCTGGGCAGGGCTTACTTGTTTGTTTTTATTATAAAAAGTTCAATTTTTAGCACTAAAGGAAAAGTAAACTTCCTTTTACTTTTTTGAAAAAGTAATGTGGATATTTTCATGTAAAGAACTAGTTATTTGAAAAAAGTAATCTGATTATGTAACTTGCATTACTTGTAATGCATTACCCCAACACTGAGTGTAAACTGAAAGTAATGTTTTAGACACTTAATTGCAAGTTACATAACTGCAGTTAGGAAAGCAACTATGGTTGCAAGTTCCGTCGTTACTAATAGAGTTAAATGAAACTTGCAAACATAGTTAGGTATTGATGCTTTTGGGAAACACACCTCTCGTTTGTTCAGCTAGGTAGCAGTTAGCATACAGGCTAATACATATTAGATATGTTACAAAAGTGAGATGTCTACCTAGACAAGATTTTAAGGTAATACAGGCATGCTTCTGAGTCAGAGTCTATTTTAAAACTAAGATATGAAACGTTTTGGGCCAGTAGCCCTGCTGAAAAAAAAAACAGCATATGCTGGTTAGGTATGTTTTGGTGCTGGGATGCTGGTTTTAGCTGGTTCGAAAGTAAAAGTAAACAGCGCGAGCACTTTCTATACCCTGCATATTGAAAGTGCGAAAATTACATACAATATTAGAATATTTGCGGGTGCACCAATAAGAAAAAAATATGGAGCTCAACTAAATATCGCGCCAATTTTATGATTGGCTATGTAGTGTGGGGCTTGGGTCGGTGGGCCAAGCTTCTGATTGGGTGGCCGTGGAGCCGGGCCTGTAACAGTGTGTTCACACGGGGCGCAAGCGTCAACGCTTAACGGAAGGCGTGGCTGACGTTTATGGTCATAGCAGCGTCAGCCAATGAAATGCTGCTCTTGAACAGGATGAACGTGATTGGCTGCCGCCTGGCCACTGTATTTGCATAGAGCGATCTGATTGGCTGACGCGGCGCTTCACTGGCGTTGCTCGCGGCAGAAGTTGAAAATTTCTCAACTTCTGCCGCGAGCAACGCGAGTGAAGCGCCGCCGACGGATCCACAATTCCTTTCGGCAAAGCTTGACGTCACCCATTCAAAGTCAATGGGAAGCGTTGACGCTTGCGCCCCGTGTGAACACACCGTAAGGAACTATAGAACTAAGAGCATTCTAGAAAGAGCTTTGTGATTGGAGGGAAATTTCAAGCATCATGTAAGGACATGCAACTGATATAAATATCGGTTGGACGTTTAGGGGGGAGTATGTGGGAGTATTTGGCCGCTATTCGTGAAGAATTTAGTAACATCAATGATTCTAATAAGCTCAGGCTGGTTTGCGTTCGCCTCGTGCCCGTTCAATTTGTCATCCGCTGTGTAAATCCTTCGGCCGGCCGACCGGGAAAAGTCCCGGTCGTCCCGATTGCCACTCCGCCCCTGGTATAGGCTACAGGCCCGACCTTTCTTCACGATGTTTCACCAGTCGTTTAATGGCACTCCCCTTTTACCTACCACCTGCAAAAGCTGATACGAATATGTTTTACTTTTTTATTTACAACAAGATATACAGTACAGATCAAAAGTTTGGACACACCTTCGCATTCAAATGAATGAGAAGGTGTGTTCAAACTTTTGGTCTGTACTGTATAGTATAAGGACAGGTATTCAGACCACAACTGAACTTATTATTTAGAATTAGCTATTATTGATGTAAATGCAGCCGTTCAAGGCACATAATTGATTTATTATGGTATTGACGGTATTAGAAAATCCATGTCGTGGCGCAATGTCACACCGGTGATGAGTATGACAGCGGTGTACCGTATATATATATTAGGGGTGGGCATAGATTAATTTTTTAAATCTAGATTAATCTAGATTAAATCTTGGAATTAATCTAGATTAATCTAGATTAAAATGGCTAATTTGAATTCTGCTGAAGGCAATCAGAATATGCGTGCTACCCAAATAATGACTAAAAGTAAGTCTTCGAGAACGGGCCAGGTGGCGCATTAGACCAGGCGCTCATCTCCTGTTTCCAAAATGCATCACAAACTGCTTGACAATTGCATTTACAACATAAGTACCTATACAAACTTGTGTAACCAAGTACTTCTGCGCAAAAGGCTGCACGACGTGCGCGTTGCCGTTAAATACACAGACGCGCACGGGAAAGAATAGCCTATCTGCGTGCATAGTTTTCGATTAAACTGCGTTGCTTTTAGAAGCGTCAATTCAGTTGTTGCATATAGTTTAATGTCTTTATTTCGGGATTATCAAAGTAAATTATAACTCAAACTTATAATTTTACTGGGGCACAGCAGATTTTCACTGGGGCGTGTGCCCCAGTAAAAAGGGTCTAGCAACGCACCTGCCCTGAAGCGGCTTCATAACTGCATCCATGTTTGCACGTCTCATTTGATGTGGTAATTTCACAGAAGTTGAAGACTCGTTCTCGCCCCCTACAGTGCAATTCGACTAGGTATACGTCATCCGTGCTAAAATATCAAGGTGAAAGTCATCATAGCTTGCGTAGTTTAGACCCAGCTCCCAACCCAACTTTGAGAATAGATTAACGGCGATATTTTTTTTATCGCCCGATAAGAGTCTCACGTTAACGCAGCACGTTAACGCCGATAACGGCCCACCACTAATATATATACACTGTATATTTAATTTATATATGTGACCCTGGACCACAAAACCAGTCTTAAGTCGCTGGGGTATATTTGTAGCAATAGCCAAAAATACATTGCATGGGTCAAAATTTTAGATTCCCTTCCGGGAACTCTACACTGCGTCCTGAAACGCTGTGGGGAACGCCATTGGCGGGCCGCACTCTGAGTCATGTCCAACGTCCAATGAGAAACGGGAGTGACGTCACAGGCGCGGTGACGTCATCGACCAGGAAGTATAAAAGCACGTGCGTTTGAAGCTGGCGTCAGCTTTTGTCATTCAGCGAGAGCGCTCTGTGTTATTATCTGTCTGATTCGCATTCTGCTGTTTTTCAGTGCCAATTGCACTATTTTTATTTGAGCAGAAATGCCAGGGGGAAAACGTTCTTTTAAGAACGAACGTTCTTTTAAGAACGAGCGATCTATGGCGGTTCAGCAGCCACATAGACGGTGTGTCCCTCCCTGCCAACGCTTCATTGTTGGTGGGGATACACACGATCTATGTGTAGCCTGCTTGGGAGCGGAGCACGCTAGGTCAGCCCTTGAGGGGGCTGGCTGCCCGCAGTGCGAGCGGATGCCGCTGCGGTTGCTCCGTTCCCGGAAAGCCCTCTTTGAGGAGGGGGCTTTCGCTAGCGTTCCCCGCGGGTCTGGCCCCGCTTCCGTCGAGGCGGAGCGGCAGCTGCACTCGTGGGGTTCGCAGCTAGATCTGCTGGAGGGAGTTGAGACGGGTGATCCCCTATCTCTCTCCTCACCCAGCGGATCGTATGACCTCCTCTTGGATGAGGAAGCCCGCACTGCGGTTCCTTCCCTCCGAGAGGAGGAGTCAACGCTTCTCCTGTCTTCCTCCGAGGAGGTTGACATCGAGAGCGTTGACCTCCCACAACCGCCCCCCCGTTCACCCCAGTATGAGGAGCTGGTGGAGGTGCTGACGAGCGCGGTGGCCAAGCTCAACATCAGCTGGTCACCCGCTCCAGATCCAGAGCCCCAGGCGAGCAGGCTTGATGAGCGCTTCCTGCGGGCTAAATCAGCACCTCCCAAACGGAGCCTTCCCTTTTTCCCCGACCTCCATAAAGAAATCGCGAGGTCGTGGGATAAGCCGTATTCCTCTCGTCTCTACTCCCCTGCCTCAGATTACTACGGTAATGTGGGGGGGATGGAGGGATACGGCTACAGGGCGATGCCTCAGGTCGAGCAGACACTAGCGAGCTATCTGTCTCCCGGCCTGGCATCGTCCCTGAAGGCTCCGTCCTTGCCCACCAAGCCGTTAAAAGTAACATCAGGCTTGATGGGCAAGGCTTATGCGGCAGCAGGTCAGGCTGGTGCATGTTTACACACCATGTCTGTGCTCCAGGCGTACCAAGCCGACCTGCTGAAGGAGCTTAGTGATGGCGAGGAGGTGAGCGTGTCAGAGATGCGTAGGACCGCTGATCTGGCGCTTCGGGCCACCAAGGAGACCGCTCGCGCTGTTGGGCGGTCTATGGCAGCCTTGGTGGCCGCGGAGAGGCATCTCTGGCTGACCCTGTCCGACATGAAAGAGAAGGACAGGGTCACGCTCCTGGACGCCCCCCTGCACCCCGCTGGCCTCTTCGGTGACTCTGTTGACACAGTTGTCAACAGGCACCAGGAGGCCCGTAGGCAGGCAGCGGCGTTCCAGCGCTACCTCCCTCGCCGCACTTTCTCCTCTGGGGCTGCCGGACGGGAGCAGCCCCAGCCGCACTCCAGCTCCTCACACAGGGAGACCCAGAAAAGGAGCGTTGCTACCCGTGCCCCTCCGGCGCGGCCTAGAGGGCGGGCTCAGCAACGCTCCAAGCCGGGGTCCTCGAAGACTAGGCCCGACCTGAGGGTCGTCCTACAGTCTAAGAGGGCCGCGGCTAAACGGCCCTGATGGTCGTGGCCCAGGGCCAATGAGGGCAGCCCCTCTCGAAGATTCAGGTGCCTCACCGCCTCTGAGGAGTACGGTGACCACCTCTCTTCGGGGCCCTCAGGAGATTCGTCAGCTAACCCTGCCGGTGTTACAGGGCGCGGCAGTCTCCCGCGAACTTCATTCTCTGGTCCTTCCGCCCGGAAACGTAGCGGAACCAGAGTGTTCGCCACCCCCACGGGGGTCTCGAGAGCGCTCACTTCAGGTGCATCCTGCCAGTTCGCTGCTACAGGTCACCAAGTTAGCTCCTCTAATAAATCCAGAGACCAGTCTCGAGAGGCTGGTTCCCTTAGTAGAATTTCTGGCAGCGTGGAAACTACTGCCAAATATTTCTATGTGGGTCCTGCGTACTGTAGAGAAAGGTTATTCCATTCAATTCGGCGCCAGGCCGCCACCTTTCAGCGGGGTATTTCCTACTCTGGTAGGCCCCGAGCAGGCTCTGGTATTGGAACAGGAAGTGAATACTCTCCTGAGGAAGGAGGCCATCGAGGTGGTCCCTCCTCAATGCAGAGAAGCCGGGTTCTACAGCCGGTACTTCATTGTTCCCAAGAAGGATGGGGGCCTGCGGCCCATTTTAGATCTCAGACAGCTAAACCTCTCAGTAAGAAAACTGAAGTTCAAAATGTTGACTGTCAAACAGGTCGTGTCCCAAATCAGGTCCGAGGACTGGTTTGTCACGATAGATCTGAAAGACGCATACTTTCACGTCTCCATCCTTCCTCAACACCGGAAGTTTCTCAGGTTCGCTTTCAGGGGCAAAGCTTACCAATACAGAGTTCTTCCGTTCGGCCTAGCGCTCTCTCCCCGAACTTTTACGAAGTGTGTGGATGCTGCTCTGGCTCCATTGCGACTCCAGGGCATCCGCATACTCAACTACATAGACGACTGGCTCATTCTAACCAGTTCAGAACAGTTAGCGGCTCAACATCGAGATGTTGTTCTTGCTCACATGAAAAAGCTGGGGTTGAGACTCAACGCCAAGAAAAGTGTGCTATCTCCATTACAGAGAACCACTTATCTAGGTGTAATCTGGGATTCGACCACGATGCAGGCACGATTGTCACCTGCTCGGATAGACTCGATCCTTACTGCAGTAAATGCGGTCAAGCTAGGCCTGCTACTCACTGTCAAACAGTTCCAAGTACTGTTAGGTCTTATGGCAGCTGCATCCAACGTGATACCTCTTGGACTGCTGTACATGAGACCACTGCAGTGGTGGCTCAAAACCAAAGGGTTTTCCCCGAGGGGGAACCCATTCCGCAAGATCAAGGTCACGCGGCGCTGCCTACGTGCCTTAGTCATGTGGAAGAAGCCCTGGTTCCTACTACAAGGTCCAGTGCTGGGAGCTCCTTGCCGCCGCGTCACGCTAGCGACAGATGCATCCCTCACCGGGTGGGGAGCGGTCATGAGTGGCCGCTCCGCCCAAGGCCTATGGAACGACCAGCATCACTCCTGGCACATAAATTGCCTAGAGATGTTGGCAGTGTTCCTGGCTCTGAAGCATTTCCTTCCAGACCTGAGAAACCGTCACGTGCTGGTCCGCACGGACAACACGGCGGTGGTCTACTATATAAACCACCAGGGAGGTCTGCGTTCACGCCCCTTATACAAGCTGGCGTACCAGATCATCCTGTGGTCACAAGGGAAGCTTCTCTCATTGAGAGCAGTTCACATTCCTGGACGTCTCAATGTGGGAGCAGACGTCCTGTCGAGGCAGGGGCTGAGGCCCGGGGAATGGATGCTTCACCCTCAGGTGGTGAAGCAGATATGGAGAGTCTTTGGTCAAGCCCAAGTGGACCTCTTTGCGACTCAGGAGACATCGCAATGTCCCCTTTGGTACTCTCTAGTTCCTCCAGCTCCTCTCGGACTGGATGCCATGGTACAGACGTGGCCGAGGCTTCGTCTGTATGCTTTTCCCCCGATCGCTCTGCTCCCGGGAGTTCTGGAAAGAGTGCGCCGGTACGGTGTACGGCTGCTGCTAGTAGCCCCGTACTGGCCGGCCCGAGTATGGTTCTCGGATATAATCGCCCTCCTCGACGGCTCTCCGTGGGAGATTCCCGTCAGGAGCGACCTTCTTTCTCAGGCTGGGGGCGCAATACGCCACCCCCACCCAGAGAAATGGAAGTTATGGGTGTGGCCCCTGAGGGGGCACAGCTCATAGAAGCTGGTCTCTCAACCGAGGTTGCTGAGACCATCCTTCAATCCAGAGCTCCCTCTACGAGGAAACTTTATGGCCTAAAGTGGAACCTGTTTGCGTCCTGGTGTCACGAACGCCACTCAAACCCAGTCCACTGCCCAATTGGTACAGTGCTGGAGTTCCTGCAAACTCGTTTGTCCGCTGGGTTAGCTCACTCCACCCTGAAGGTGTACGTGGCGGCTATATCGGCTTACCACGCCCCTCAGGGCGGCCTTTCAGTGGGCAGAAACCCCCTGGTCTCACGTTTCCTCCGCGGTGCACTCAGGCTGAGGCCTCGTGCAAGACCGAGAGCCCCTACATGGGACCTGGCTGTGGTATTAGAAGCGCTGTGTAAGCCTCCCTTCGAGCCTCTGGAGGAGGCCTCCGATCGGATGCTTACCCTAAAAACAGCACTGCTGTTGGCGCTGACATCTCTTAAGAGAGTTGGGGACCTGCAGGCCCTTTCAGTGGCCCCTTCCTATATTGACTTTGCCCCAGGGTTGGCCAAAGCATTCCTCTACCCAAGAGCTGGGTACACACCCAAGGTCCCCTCAGTAACACCACAGCCAATAACGCTGTTAGCGTTTTATCCTCCTCCATTCGTGGAGCACGACCAGAGGAAGTATAACTTAATGTGTCCAGTAAGAGCACTAGACACTTATGTCCACAGAGCTGCCCTGTGGCGTAAATCAGAGCAATTGTTTGTCTGTTACGGCCCCCCTAAGAGGGGGTGCCCGGCTTCCAAGCCTACTATCAGTAAATGGATCGTTGATGCCATCTCTACTGCATACGAGTCCTCTGGTCTCCCATCACCGATGGGAGTCAAGGCTCACTCAACTCGAGGCGTCGCAGCCTCCAAAGCTCTGATGGCAGGTGTCCCAATCAAGGACATCTGCAGTGCGGCGGGTTGGTCCTCACCTCTTACGTTCGTCAGATTCTACGAACTAGACCTCAGAGCCACTCCGGGCTCAGTCATCCTTCAGCCCTAGCACTAAGGCTAGGCCCAAGAGGTCAAAAGGCGCTTTCCTTTGAGTAAGGAAAGGAGTTTTTACCCCTTTTTGGTTCTGGCAAGTTCCCCAGACAAAGGCGTATGACTCCCCTCTACAGCCTCGTGTGCCCGAGGGCCGAGGCTTGTATTCCTCGTGTCTGGTGGTCGATCACAGACAGAGATGAGTTCCAGTGTCCTGACAGGATTACCAGGCACTCCCTATGTCCCTCTTGTACTGGCTATACGCAGACAACGGACTACCATTTCTCCTCGTGTGCCTGAGGGCCGAGGAGCATCTTCTCCCTCTGCACTGGTCATATGACAGGCAGCGGTCGAGAACCTTAGCCTCGTGTGCCTGAGGGCCGAGGCCTTTATCCCTCTCGTCTGGTGGTGGATCACAGACAGAGATGAATTCCAGTGCCCTGGCAAGGTCACCAGGCACTTCTTGCGTCCCTCTTGTACTGGCTGTAATGCAGACAAAGGACCACTATCTTTCCTCGCGTGCCCAAGGGCCGAGGAATCCTTTTCTCCCCCTGCGCTGGTCTGCTGACAGGCAGCGGTTGAGATCCCTAGCCTCGTGTGCCTGAGGGCCGAGGCCTATTCTATCCCTCGTGTCTGGTGGCTGATCACAGACAGAGATGAATTCCAGTGCCCTGGCAAGGTCACCAGGCACTTCTTGCGTCCCTCTTGTACTGGCTGTAACGCAGACAATGGATCGCCACTTCTCCTCGAGTGCCCGAGGGCCGAGGAGCATTTCTCCCCCTGCACTGGTCGTGTGACAGGCAGCGGTCGAGAACCCTATCCTCGTGTGCCTGAGGGCCGAGGTCTCTTATCCCTCTTGTCTGGTGGTGGATCACAGACAGAGATGAATTCCAGTGCCCTGGCAAGATCACCAGGCACTTCTCGTGTCCCTCTTGTACTGGCTGTAATGCAGACAAAGGACCACCATCTCTCCTCGTGCGCCCGAGGGCCGAGGAACTTTTTCTCCCCCTGCACTGGTCTGAGGACAGGCAGCGGTTGAGAATCCTAGCCTCGCGTGCCTAAGGCCGAGGCCTACTCTATCCCTCTTGTCTGGTGGCTGATCACAGACAGAGATGAATTCCAGTGCCCTGGCAAGATCACCAGGCACTTCTCGTGTCCCTCTTGTACTGGCTGCAACGCAGACAAAGGACCACATTTCTCCTCGTGTGCCTGAGGGCCGAGGCTCATTATCCCTCTTGTCTGGTGATGGGTCACAGACAGAGGTGGATTACCACTCGCGTCCTGGCAAGATCACCAGGCGGAGTTACTACAGTGTCTCATCAGGTAAGTATTGCTAGACACTGTCCCTTCTCGGTCTTGCGAGACCAGACGAAGGATGACATGACCTCGTGGGCTCGAGGGCCGAGGTCTCTTTCCCTCTGATCTGGTGGGCTCCACAGTCAGAGATGTATTACCACCCATGTCCTGGCAGGATCCCCAGGCTGAGGTTTGTAATGTACTAACGCTGTCTTTTTTTTTTTTTCCCCCCTTGTTCTAGCAGACACTAGGCAGGGTGCGGAAATTATGGGGACGTTGATACCTCGTTCCCCACAGCGTTTCAGGACGCAGTGTAGAGTTCCCGGAAGGGAACGTCTCAGGTTACGTATGTAACCCTGGTTCCCTGAGGGAACGAGACACTGCGTCTCGGACCATAATTCCCGCATCCCTGCTGCGCTCGCTTCATGCCTATGAGCTGACGCCAGCTTCAAACGCACGTGCTTTTATACTTCCTGGTCGATGACGTCACCGCGCCTGTGACGTCACTCCCGTTTCTCATTGGACGTTGGACATGACTCAGAGTGCGGCCCGCCAATGGCGTTCCCCACAGCGTTTCAGGACGCAGTGTCTCGTTCCCTCAGGGAACCAGGGTTACATACGTAACCTGAGACGTTTTTCTTTTATGCCAAAAATCATTAAGAAATTAAGTAAAGTTCATGTTCCATGAAGATTTTTTGTAAAATTCCTTCTGTAAACATATCAAAATGTAATTTTTGATTTGTAATATGCATTGTTAAGAACCTAATTTGGACAACTTTAAAGGTGATTTTCTCAGTCTTTTTGATTTTTTTGCATCCTCAGATTTCTGATTTCAAATAGATGTATCTCAGCCAAATATTGTCCTATCCTAACAAACCATACATCAATAGAAAGCTTATTTATTGAGCTTTCATATGATGTATAAATCTCAGTTTTGTCAAATTTAACCTTATGACTGGTTTTGTGGTCCAGGGTCATATATATATATATATAATAAAATGTTTCTTGGACAGGAAATCGGCAAATTAGAATAATTTCTGAAGGATCATATGGATCATATGGTCTTGATCACAGAAATAAATTACATTTTGAAAATATATTCAAATACAAAAGTTATTTAAAAAGTACAAATATTTCATTTATATTTTTTTTTTTACAACAGAAAAAACCTTTTTAAAAACATAACATGCATTTGAACAGAATTATTAGACGGATATAAATGTCAAAAGAACAGCACTTGAAATTTAAATAATCAATGATCAAATGAATGTCCTTGCCGAATTAAAACATACATTTCTTGCAAAAAAAAACAACAACAAAAAAACTGACCCCTAACTTTGAAATGGTAGTATGTGTTAGCTTTTTGACGAGTCATGATATCTATGTAAGCATGTTCACACAAACAGTGAATGAAACCCTAATTTTTCTATTAAAAAACACACAAATCAATTCTTTGGGAGTGAGATTTCATATTTCAGCATGAGGTAAATGAAAGGTAGAAGTGGTAAAAACAGAGAGAGAAAATGAGATGAAAGAGTAGAGTGCATGCGGGAGGAGGCCGTCGGTAAGGAGCAATGGATGGAAAAGAGAAATGAGGTCATTATGTATATTGCGGGCAATTCAAACTCTCCCACATTCCATATAAGATCCCATCAGCTGTCAAATTGGGAAAGTGAAGGGGACGCAGGGTGCCGAGCATCTCAACAAGAGAAGAGCAGGACACGGCGCAGAGACCTCATCAAAACACAATCACGTCCTCAGCCAGAATGCACACTCTCACAATTCGGTCGCTCACCCTTATACACACTCACACGACGCACCCAATAAACACACTCGAATCTAAGCCTCATTTAACTTACCTCACTAAACAAACCAATTCTGAGAAATAATATGAGAAGCAGTACTGTAATAACCAACACTGCTTGCTGACAGATGTAATGATTACCTATCTTACATTACAAACCTAAGTCTGCATGGGACCGGAAAAACTAGGGCCGTAGAGTTGCTCTAATGAAGCCCTACAGGTCTAGAATGGACCTCAGCTGACCACGAGTGCTGGCAGCAGTTGCGTAAATCCAGCCCGTATCTGATCCACTGGCTGGGAGCCTGCAGTGGCCTCAGCTTAGATCACTCAAAGCCAGGTGTTGCAGTTTGGGAGTCAGGGTGACTTTTCTGTCCTGGGATATATTGTGATTTATTCTTCGTTTTTTTCTTAAGCTTGGATCTAGATCATGGTTGGACAAAATTCAAAACTGAAGAACTGGCTCCCTAACAGAAAGCTGAAACTGGAATACAAAAATAAGAATGACAGCAATTCTGATATAATTTCAGTTCCTTTTAAGTTTGCTTCCTTACATTCATATTTGAATTGGAATTTGTTATACAAATAAATTCAAATTCAGAAATTAAATTTGAAATCACATTGACTCAATTCTTAAATTAGAGTTTTTCTTCTCAAGGGGAGACACTGCAGGCATTTCATGCATCTGTCAAGTTTGAGATTTTGGGCTTTTTGGTTTTTCATAAATTGTTTTTTTCAGATTAGTGGAAAGAAAACACCCAAAAGACACTGTTAGTGTTTCTTTTATAGCACTTTATCTATTTGTGTCAATAAATCTTAATTACAATACATATTTTTAAAAGCTGTTTTCTCTAAATAAGTTTTTTCTCCTACAATGAGCCATAAATCTCCACTTCAGTAGCACTAAACTTTACATTTTTATTCTTGTCTATATTCTAAAGGTTTTTACCTAGAGGGATTTGTTCATATATAATTTGCTTAATTATATACACCATTTTATTCCCCCCAAAAATGTTAAAATATAGTGTTTTCTGTCTGTTCTAAGTATTTTCTGACAAAAATGAGATACCCAAAATTCCCTCTGTAAAAACTTTTGGCATATGTCAAAACAAAAACAAAAAATAAATAAATAAATAAACAAGAATTTGGAAACTGACTTCATCCAGTGTTTAGATTTTTGTACTAGAAATGTATGCAAATTAGAGCATATTTCATTAAACAATGCCTCATTGGCATATTTCAACCTAACATTTTAGAAAACATGTCATACAAAAAAAGTTTGCAATTATCAATGTAATCAATCAGCTGGGTAAGAAGGCGATAACTATTAGTTCATTTTTACCCTATTCACCTTAAAAGTTCAGACGTCTGAACAGTTAGTACAATTTCTAT
This sequence comes from Garra rufa, assembly GCF_049309525.1. Lineage (NCBI taxonomy): Eukaryota > Metazoa > Chordata > Actinopteri > Cypriniformes > Cyprinidae > Garra > Garra rufa. The sequence continues at coordinate 7,861,567 of NC_133363.1, read as the reverse complement.
AATTTGCACAATAACTAAATGCATGTGGCTTGTTGATCAAAACTGATCAGTTGATTTTTACTGAAATGGTCAAACTCCTCACAACTTCTAAACATTATTTTATTGTGTGAGCAGTCACATGCAAAATGATCCATTCAATTATCAAAATCTGACATGAGTATATTCTGTAAATATCTGACATGGAATGGCTGTAATGTCTTCTAAGCTGGCAAATGGCTTGCCATTAGGGTTGCAATGGGATTTTTTAAAAACTTTCCAGAAATTTAACCAAAGTTTTAAAATTTATTTTTTATTTTTTTCTGCTTTGCTATTATGGTGTATGGAGTGTAGTTTGGTGTGGGGGAAAAAGGTAAAGCAGTTTAACATAAGGCAGCAGATAAAAACTTAAATGATTCAATTGGATCTGGGACAGCTGAAATTTCAGGAGCATTCATATTACCTATAGATGTTACTATTCAATTGAATGGGTATGATTTGAAAAGGCACACACATTTAACTGCTGAAAATGCATATCAGAGCAAAAACCAAGTCCTGATGTCTAATATTTTTTGAAGAGTTTCTAAAGAAACCTGAAAATGTATGTCTGTGCCCAAATATGCCCATCCAACCTGGCAGAGCTTGAAAGGTGAAGAGATGAGAAGAAGAATGAAAGATAATTGCCAAATGTGAATGTGCAAAGCTTGATCATACCAAAAAGATCTGGGGTATGAATACTTATGCAATGTACTTATTTTAGTTTTTTATTTTTAATAAACTTACGAAGTTGTCACAGTTCTGCTTTTGCTTTGTCATTAAGGTGTATAAAGTGTAGATTGATGTGGAAAAAAGTCATTTAAAGCAGTTTAACATAAGGCAGCAAGATAACCAAACATTAAAAAAAAAATGAAATACTTTCGCAATGGCTTTTACCAATAAATTTTTTACCTACTGTTAAAATCTGTATCTGTGTGATACAGACAAAATTGACATTCTTATATAGTATAGAAAGCAGTCTGTGAAAAGGAGAAAAAATGTGCATATAACAAATATGAAGTTAAATAGCATATAACAAAATTAAATTTGCATATGCCTAATATTTCCATGGTGAAAAAAAAACAAATTAAAAAGTTTGACCAGTCTGGCTCATACGATGACAAAAACACTTTTTTATTTTGGTGGCATTGGCCAAGTCATTGACACAATAACTAGGTTTTGAAGCATGAATGAAATGTTTTGAGTGAGTTACTACATTTTGCAGACATGCAATAGAGTTCTGATGTTCCAGCAAAAAGTTGTGACAATTGAGCTTACTGTTTAAAGAATGTTAAGACTTTTTTGAAAAATGTGCCAAAGCGATTGGGAAAAACTGTAAAAGGCATTCTCAATTCTGAATGGCATACAACCCTGGGACAAATCCTATTACTAGAAACATTGTGCTGAAGTGTCTACAAGGTCCTGCAGTCATGAATAAGTACAGAAAAGTACAAGAGTCTAAAATTGGCATGAGATGAAAATTTACCATTCATTATCCATTTTACTGTGTTGCGAAGTTTGGTGAAAAGAAAACCAACTAAGTTTTGTGACCAGCGGAATTACAAAAACGCAAACTCTTTAAATTTGGAGTTTTGCAGCATTGCAAGTAAAAATGTTATATTTTTACATTTTGGATATGTTTTTTATACAGTGCCCTGTGAAAGTTAAGTTACTTTTTTCCCCACATCAACTTACACTCCATACACCATAATGGCAAAGCATTATTGCATAAGTACTTATACCCTTATCTGGGACAGTTGGATATTAGCTCAGAAACATTCATATTGCTTATAGATGTTACTAAACTTTGAGAGAAGTTAACCTGTGGAAATTCAATTGAATGGATTTAGAAAGGCACACACATCTTAATAAAATTATAGATAAAATGAATAAATTAAAAATGCATATCAGAGGAAAAACCAAGCTCTGATGTAAAAAAAACTGCCTGTAGAGCTCAGAAACAGGACTGCATCTGCCACACATATGGGGAAGAGTTCAGAAAAAAATTCTGCTGCATTGAAGGTTCACAGAAGCATGTAGTCTCCATTACCCTAATAGAAGAAGTTTGAAACAACCAGGACTCTTCCTAAAGCTGGCCTCCTGTCAAAACTGAGCAATTGATGGAGAAGGGCTTTGGTTAGAGTGGTGACAAGAAGCTGATGGTCACTCTAGTCGAGCTCCATGATCATATATGGAGATGGGAGAAACTTACAGAAGGACAAACATCTCTGCAACACTCCACCGATCTGGGCTTTACGGCAGTGTGGCCAAACTCAATCCTCTCCTCAGTGAAGACACATGAAAACACACTTGGAATTAGCAAAAAAAGCACCTCAAGGACCCTCAGACTGTGAGGAACAAGATTCTAAGATCTGATGAACCTCAATTCCAAGCATCATGTTTAAAGTAAGCCAGGCACTGATCATCACCTGTAGAGTACCATCCCAAAAGTAAAGTGTGCTGGTAGTAGCCTCATGCTGTGGGGCTGTTTTTCAGTAGCAGGGACTGAGGGACTCATCAGAGTAGAAGAAAAGCTCAATGCACCAAAATATTGAAATAGCCTTGTGAAAACCCAGTCCAGAGCAGTCAGAACCTCAGATTGGGCAGAAGGTTCACCTTCCAACAGGACAAGGTGCAAACAGAAAGAGTGGCTTATAGACAACTCTGTCAATGTCCCTGAGTGTCCCAGCCACAGCCTGGGATTGAACCCAATCAGATAGGTGAAGAGGTGAGAAGAAGAATGGCAGATTGCCAAATGCTAATGTGCAAAGCTTGTTGCATCAGCTAAATACTGATTAAAGGGAATGAATACTTATGCAATGTAGTTATTTCAGTTTTTGTACTTTTAATAAATTTACGAGGTTGTGACAATTCTGTTTTTACTTGGTAATTATGGTGCATGGAGTATAGATTGATGTGAAAAAGTCATTTAAAGCAGTTTAACATAAGGCAGCAACATACCATAAAACGTGAAAAAAATGAAGGGGTAGGAATACTTTCCCAAGGCACTGTATGTTGAATTTATGTTTTTAAAAAAAAACTTTGTGACAACATATCATGACCATTGCATCATGAATAGAAATTGTTCTTATTCCTATACGTTTAGTGTGACTGCGGCATTACAATCATAGCAGCTAAAAATGGCCCACTTAATTCTAAGGGTCAGAGAGAGGGTGGAAAATGGCTGTGAAAAAAATGGAATGATGAAATGATGACCTTTACAAACACTATAAGTACACCCAAGGGAAAAGAAAAAAAAAGTATGTATAATATGAACACTTCAGTAGATACCTGATATCTGAAGATCAGTGTAAGATGAAGTGTCAAAGCTAATATAGGTTGCAACGCCAACCCTGAAGTTGAATCTCTACAACCATCATGTTATCTAGCTTTGCACTAAAGCACATTCCCTCGTCTGATGAGAGAACTTCCATCTTTTGAAATGGCTTGACTCTTTATTGCTTTTGAAACACCTCCGGCACTTTAAGCAGATGGAGAACAAAAGGATCGTCTGCCAAGAGCTGACTTCGTCAACAGCACAATCAAACTCTCTGACTTCACAGGGTGAGAGGAGAGACGGATGAGAGGATGTTACTGAGGAGCTCATGCAGATAAACCAAATGATGCTGGTGTGATTCACAAACCCTTTTCTTAATCATACACACAGCCTACAAATAAAAACATTACACGTGTCAAAATAAGGAGAAACAAACAGCACAAGGCTCGTCAGTAATTCCTGCTGTAATTTGAATTGTGATGTTTGCAGTGATCCTGAAGAGGCTGTCAGATGCTGAAGCACAATTCAAACAGAGAGAGTGAAGAATAAGAGACATACACTGAATGCACCTGAGGAATGAGTTGAGCAAAATGAATGAAGAGAAAGAAAAGAGAGACAATAAACAATAATGTCTTTATATTAAACAATCTGCTAAGCATTGGGCCAATTTAATATGTTCATATAATCAATTATTAGGAAATAATGCAATAAAAAAAAATAACGTAATACATGTGTTCTCTAATTCACATGAAAAAACTGCCAAAAACCACATAGATTGATACATCTGAGGTCAAAAGATTACATCCTCCTTTTTTTTTTTTACCAAAATAAGAAGGATCATACAAAATGCATGTTATTGTTTATTTAGTACTGACCTGAATAAGATATGGCACATAAGATAGTCCACAAGAGAAAATAATAGTTGAATTTATGACCCCATTCAAAAGTTTACATCCTCTTAATTCTTAATACTGTTTTTAACTGAATAATTCACAGCTGTTTTTTTTGTTTGTTTATTTGTTTCGTTTTGTTTTAGTGACAGTTGCTCATGAGTCCCTTGTAGGTTATGAACTGCTGAACTGCCCGCTGTTCTTCAGAAAAATCCTTCGGGTCCCACAAATTCTTTGGTTTTCCATCATTTCTGTGGTGGAAACCCATCTTTTCACACTGAAGACAACTGAGGGACTCTTATGCAACTATTACAGAAGGTTCAAACGCTCACTGATGCTTCAGAAGGAAAAAACATGCATTAAGAGCCAGGGAGTGAAAACTTTTTGAATTTAAAGATCAGAATAAATGTAACTTTTTCTGTCTTTTATTTTGTCTGTAGCCTCTGAAAGGCAGTACTAAATGAAAAAAAAAGAAAAAACGATATTTAGGCAAAATAAGAAAAATGTACACATTTCCATTCTGTTCAAAAGTTTTCACCATTCGGATTTTAATGCATTTTTTATTCCTTCTGAAGCATCAGTGAGCTTTCGAACCTTCTGTAATAGTTGTATGATTTCCTCAGCTGTACTCAGTTTGAAAAGATGGATCTCAAAATCATTCAGTCATTGTTGGAAACGTTCAAATACACAAAAACGGTGGGAAATCAAAGAATTTGTGGGACCTGAAAGATTTTTCTGAAGAACAGCAGGCAGTTTAACTGTTCAGGACAAACAAGGGATTCATGAACAACCATCACTAAATGATAAACACAGTTGTGGATCATTCAGGTAATACACAGTATTAAGAAGGTGACTTTTGAACAGGGTCATTTTTATAAATTCAATTATTATTTTCTCTTGTGGGCTATATGTAAACATCTTTTATCTGAAATATCTTATTCAGGTCAGTACTTAATAAACAATCCCTCTTATTTTGGTAAAGTAATTAACATTTTGCAGATTCTGAAAGGGGGGTGTAAACTTTTAGCCTCAACTGTAGATTAAATCATTACCATGATGAATAGATGGTAGAACATACAATAGTATTGTCATGGTACATATCGTAATACCATGTTACTTCTTGGTGGAGAGCTCATACACAAGGACCAGGTGTTTATTCCAAAAGAGACTTTGCGAGCTCAAGGGAAAAAAAAAAATCCAAAATAATGTAGATGAGTTTCCATTCCTAGGCACACTAGATCTAGTTCACAAAGTCGCCGGTAGAGGACTCAACCATTGCTGTGGTGCACATTTATTCGAATTTGACAAAGAAGCCTTCATATCCTCACCTGCATATAGTATATTACATGATGTGGGAGGCACTGGAGGCTGAATTAGATGCGGCACAGCCTGCTGAAGGTGAGAAATGAAATGCACGGCCTGAGCACACAACCCTGTCTGCTGCTGCTCTCCCTGAATGCAAATGGCGCACTTCATGATGATTTTCACTTACTGATGGAGTGTGTGTGTTGTGTATGTGTACATTTGTTTGAGTGTCCACTGAGATGCTTGTGAAATATTACAGAGCGATTGTTCCCCCCCGACCTTGAGGCTGGTGTGACCTTGTTAGTTGTCCACTTCTGGACCAAGCAAACGGCCTCTGTTGGTCCATTCCTCCCCACGGAGCTTGAACACACACACGTGTGTATGCACACTTACATCCGTGTGCACTCGTGCATTCTTATGCTCGCCGTGTTTTCCTTGACAATGTTTGCGGAGTTGGAAATAGCTTTAATAATTTACAAAGTTAATTTCCTGGCCGCGCTCGGACCAGTGCAGTTCAAACACCAACGCGTGTGACAAGAAATCCCCCGAGCGGTGCGGCAAATGAGCTGTATGGAGAGAGAAATGAGTGTGTGTGAGTTTAGCTAGAGGCTTCACAGACTCTGCTGTATTGACTGTACGGCTGCTCTGGGTAATGAGATTCCAATGTAAACGCTTGCGGATGGGATGAGACTGGAAGCTCATTAAGTGTGGGATAAAACCAACGTATTCCATCCGATATCAGTAACTATCATGTAAGAGCTAAAATAACACTACAAATTACATGTCACAACACAACACTCAAGTGAGAAATGCTTACAGGTCCAGCTTCATTAACCTCTGACCATTGATCCTTAGTGGCTACTTGCGACATACAATCTCAAAGTGCTTGACTGCAAGAGAGCCAGTGTTTTCAATAAGTTGGTAAGCCCTATTTTTAAAGATAATGCTAAAAATTAGATGATAGTTTCTGAATTGCTATGTGAAAAGAATAGGGCTATCAATTTAACCAACCCAGGCTGACTGGAAAAATGTGCATGTGGCGACATGTCTGCAAAAATGGTATTACGTTGCTTCTAGCACCTATCACAACACAAAGTGAAATGTGTAGCGAGCGTCACTTAGAGCGTTTTTAGTTTTATCTGAAACTGATGAATATGAATTTGGCTTTGTTTTATTGGACAGTTATTATATGTTATGTGTTGTTATATATGTTATGTGGCAGTTTGGAAATTAAATGTCTGGTGAGTGGAGCTAAAAGGTTAAAAGAATAGTGCACCCAAAAATGAAAATCCTGTCATTAATTACTCACTTTCATGTTGTTCCAAACCTAGAAAGGAAGTAAGGACATCATACAATTAAGGTTGAACCACTGATGTCACATGGACTATTGTAATGAAGTTATGTGAATAATTTATGCATCGTGGCACGGAATGACATGGAAGAGAAGAATTGTTGAATAAAGTCATTATTTTTGTTTTCTTTGCGCACAAAAGGTATTCTTGTAGCTTCAAAAAAATACAGTTGAACCACTGATGTCACTAAGGAAATTTGATCAATGTCCTGACTACGTTATGGGGCTTTGAACGTGGCAGTTCTGCTGCTGTCTATGCAGGGTCAGAAATTCTTCATATTTCATAAAAAATATTCAAATTTGTGTTCTTCAGATGTATCAAAGTCTTACAGGTTTGGAATAACATGAGGGTGAGTAATTAATAATAGAATTTTCTTTTTTATTGTGACTTGTGTTTCATGGGAATAGAGCTCTGCTTTAAAAGCACAATGCTGTACCAGGTGCGCTACTGAGCAAGTTTACTACATTAGAAAAGCCATAGATAAAGAGCTGGTTATATGATGCAAACTTCAAAATATATCAGTTAATAAGTCATGCAGTATGCTAAAAGCATGGTCAGAGGTCATAACATAGTATTGTGCAGGGTACTACGTGAAAAATGTGTTGATTAATTGATAATCTGCCCAGTAATCATAATTTGTACAAAAAGGGAAGTAAAGGGACATTGCACAGGTACGCTTTTGCATTTTTGCAACTATGTAGATACAGCCATGTTTTTCCAGTGAGACTGAAGAACTTCTGATGATTGGGCTATGCAAATGTTGGGGGCGTAACTATTAATGATCGCGACTCTTACGTAATAGTCGCTGTTATGTTGGAATTGGCCTCTTGTTCAGTGGTCTTTTGCAAACACTAGATTTATATAAGAAGGAGGAAACGATGGTGTTTAAGACTCACGGTATTTCATGTACAGAACTGTTATAATTCAACTATACCACTATAAATACAGTTTTCCATTCTATGGCACCTTTAATATCTATTCATACTTACTCATCTGCCTCATTCGCTTCTTCATCAGCAATTTAATTAATTATAATTAATTTGATGAATCAATCAACATGCTATGTAATTAACTCAGTCAATTAATTCCTTTACAGCCCTATTACAGAATGACTGCACTGAAAATGAGACCTAGCTGAAAATGCACTTGAATATGACTCTGGCCATTTTCCAGTCCCACTCTGCCCTTTTCTCCCAAGTGTTCCCTGTCTACTCTTAAACAGTCCCCTGGCAATAAAAAACGGCAAATGCCAAAAACTGCTCTGAAAAGCAAAATGTCACAAAACTGTGGGGTTCGAACAAATTGCTAAATTCAGTTGGAACCAGGGTAAAGTGGTTAGTATACAAGCCCTGAATCTAATACGTACATTCATTCCGGCTTGTGACAATTCTTGATCTTTTTCCATGTTCCACATATTAAACGTGTTGAATAGCTGAAAAACATGATTGAAAAATACAAAAACACAACAATGTGTTTAAAAAAGACAAGGCTCATATTAATAATAGAAATAATGCCGGAATATGCATATAAGAAGTAATCCAGATACTTTAGATGTGACTGACACATAGACAAAGAAAGGCAGAAAAACATCACCTTCGCCATGAAATGAACAACACCAAAGATCTAAATGCAAGCCAATATATGTGGGCTTGAGTGTAACAGGGGAGAATTTTAAGTTTCAGCTCAGCAAATCTTTCACAGTGACCTTGGAGAAAGTCGGCCCATCTGAGGGAAAAAGGCGATATTAGTAATAATAGAGAAATTAATAAGATGGCAGGGCAGCCTGAGGGCTGGGCAGAGGAGTCTTTTGGGTGGGAGGGGGATGTGAGGGAGCTGGCTAAGAAAGGGAATTGGTGGAGGAGGAGGAGGGGTTTGGGACATTGTAAGCGCATGATTTCCTCAGCAGTGGTGCGACAGCCTGCGCCGCCACACGTCAAGGAGGAGCAAATCAAAGCGAGCGCTTTTGATGAATATAAAACAGAGAGTCCTGCTGAGAAGCACTCTCGCTCTAATCACACAGCCGTGGCCACCGCACCGGCCCCTGCCGCAATCCCCCCCAACCCTGCGCCAAATTAAAGGAACGGGGGGTGCAAGGAGAAGAGGACGGACAACGCAGACAATTGTAACAAAGGCTTGCTGTAGAATGGCAATAAACATTCTGCTCTTCCAGAAGTCTGAAGCTTAATGTCGAGTGGGAGAATGGAAGGATATGTGGGGGGCAGCAACACTGTGAGCAGCCTTTGAAAAAACACAAAATTTCATTTATGTGACAACAACACACAGACTGCTCTGCTTTGACAAAAGCCACCAAGTAGAACCGCATATGATGCAACTCTATCAACCTTTTTACCACATTCAAATTTCCAGACCTATGAAAACCACAGGGTCAGTGTTAGCATGTTTAGCATGGCCTTATTAACCTCTACTGGTAGATGATGTAACTACACGTAACTTTGGCTCTAAAACCTAAATATTTCTTTAGCATATAGTACTTTTTTTATTATCATTTCTGCTCTCAAAGGGATTGTTCACTCAAAAATGAAAATTCTGACATTTACTCACCTCTCATTCCAAAACTGTATGACTGACTTTCTTCTGTGGAAAACATTTTGAGAATGTCTGAGTGTTTGTTGCAAAACACTGGAATGGAAAACAATTCCCAGTGTTCTTCAAAATATCTTCTTTTGTGTTCCACGGAACAATGAAACTCATACCAGTTTTGAATGTCATGACAGAATTTTAATTAAGTGGACTATTTCTTTTTTAAAAAGCAAAACTTACGCTTTCCCTGTCTACTACCTTTCACATAACAGCTTATGATGGTTAACAGTGAAGGATTTGAGACTGTGCACTTTATGTCATTATTAGCTAATTAGCATTGCCATGACTTCATTTTCCAGAGTCTCCAGAGTGATTATTCCAATGAGCAAAGATGGTGGATTTCAAATATCATACTTTAGAGGAGTCCTATGTGAACTAAACAACTTCTATATATTGTATAGACGTTTATTGTATATATTGTAGTAGCCTACATTTTGTACAGCTGCTTTGCAATGATTTGTATCGTGAAAAGTGCTATACAAATAAACTTGAATTGAATTGAATTGAATAATTGGTAAAGTCATTCCATGACTGCTCCTCTTCCCATAGAAACAGTCAGTCAGTCAAAATAGACAAAACAGACATGAATGTTTCAGTAAGCATTTGTGCCAATGAGTGCTGTAGGGTTGACACATTTTTGTAGGTAAAAGTATTTTAGCACTTCTGGTTCCATCGTCCTCGTGCCAACAAGTTTTTGAATATATTTTCGATTAAATGGAAGAAAATCTGAAATCATTTCTGATTCATATTATCAATCTGGAGATATTTTCACATAATATTCTATGAATTAAATACAACATTAATACCTTGTCTAATTAAAGATTTTACTTGTCTTAAAAAAAGACGGTTCCTAACGAGGCTAAATGTGACTACAGATGTTGTCAGGAACATTAAACATCATCACATCGAGCAGGTAAACTCAACTACTCACTTTCACTTTCCCAGCCTATTTATGATTTTAACAGCTCTCCTGCAAACTACTCTAGATGAAAAGGGAAAATGTTTTTAAATAAAGACTAAAAGAGTTGTCAGAAGCTTAAAGGAGAAGTTCACTTCCAGAACAAAAATGTACAGATAATTTACTCACCGATGTTCATGTCTGTCTTTTATTGGTCGTAAAGAAATTATGTTTTTTTTAGGGAAAAAATTCAGGAATGTTCTTCATATAGTGGACTTCTATGGTGCCCATGAGTTTGAACTTCTAAAATGCAGTTTAAATTACAAATTTAAATCTAAAAATTACAATTGATATACTTTTTAACCTCAAACGTTCGTCTTGTCTAGCTCTGTGTGAACTCTTTGTATTCCGGTTCAAGACATTTAGGGTGTTCGACAACCATCTCATTTTCTCCTCCAACTTCAAAATCTTCCTACATAGCTGTTTTACCTTTTTTTTTTTTTTGGAAAGGGCATTTGACCCTCCTTGAGCATTTACTTTGTAAACACTGGGTCAGTGTAGGACGATTTTGAAGTTGAAGGCAGTGTTGTTTTTGACAACCATCTTAGATTTAGTCTTAGTCTTAGTCTTTTGGACTAAAATGCTTCTTAGTTTTAGTCAAATTTTAGTCACTTCTATATGTGATAGTTTTAGTCCAATTTTAGTCGACGAAAAGTCAGAAAGGTTTTAGTCTAGTTTTAGTCGACGAAAAGTCAAAAAGGTTTTAGTCTAGTTTTAGTCAAAAAAAGGGGAAAAAGTAGTCTTTTAACAAATTAATGTAGGTCAGTAAGTATTTTGCTGCTGGGTAGTGTCACTTATAAGTTCTGAAAATAGCAGATCTATAGTTCAACACAATGTGAGCTTCCGGATCGACTATTTTCACCAATAATTACAATAATGAAGGAATGTTTTAAAACATAAAAGACAAACAAGGATGGTATGCTAAAACGGCTTGCCATACTAGTATAGCAAAGAGTATTTAATGCTAAAACGGCTTGCCATAGCGTCAAAAACTTTTTACGTTTTTATTGGCATGCACAATAAGCAGAAATGTCATGCATTTTAAATGTCTGACGGACCACCCACTAACATTTTCGTCTATTCTCGTCTCGTCAACGAAAACTCACACACGTCTCGTCATGTTTTAGTCATCAACGAGCCATGTTTATCTCGTCATCGTCTCGTTATCGTCATGAAAAAAAGTGGCGTCAACGAAATGATTTCGTCATCGTCATCGTTGACGAAAACAACACTGGTTGAAGGAGAAAATGAGATGGGAGTTTTTCGACATACCCTAACTGTATTGACCCGGAATGCACAAAGTTTACACAGAGCTAGACAAGATGAGCACTTGAGATTAAAAAGTATATAAAAAAACAATCATTTTGATAGATAAGACTCTTTCTCCTCTACTGGGATTGTTTAGAGCCCTTTGAAGCTCCATTTAAACTGCATTTTGGAAGTTCAAACTCATGGGCACCATTGAAGTCCACTATATGGAGAAAAATCCTGAAATGTTTGCCTCAAGAAACATCATTTCTTTACGACTGAAGAAAGAAAGACATGAACATCTTGGATGACAAGGGGGTAAGTAAATTATCTGTAAATTTTTGTTCTGGAAGTGAACTTCTCCTTTAAAGATGTTGAAGTTGTAGTGTAGTTTGTTTATAGCCTTCATTTAGCTTTATTCTTCTGGTGATTGTATTAAGGCTTCAAAATTCAAGAAAGTTGTTCATTTGTGAAGATTATCATGATGAACAAAATAATCATTTCTGTTAGTAACAGAGCTTTTTCTTCTGCAATAATCCAAAAGCTAGTGGCAAAATCCTATTGGGTTTTTGTTGAGGGAACCAGAGTGATGCTAACTTCCGTGTTGGCCTACAAAAACACGTCATCACTGCAGCGCTCTATTATCTCGGGACGTAATTTACCCTTGCACTTTAAAAGACAGGGTCAAAGGCACAACAGCTCTTCACCGGTGAGTGTGTAGCTCAGTGCACGCATCTCAGAGCAAGAACGCCTGTTAGGCTTCACCTTTGGAAAAGTGGTGTCGCACAACAAGTCCATGAGCACTTCACTCCGATCTTGACTCTTCGTCTCTGTATTGACCTTCGTATGGAATCCAGCATCAGAGCTCCAAGCCCTGCTGAATCAGGATGCAGCCCTCCAAGGCGCTGGCCTCATGCAACTCCCTCGGCAGCACTTGTCTCAGAATTCAGGGGCTGCTCCCACCCAGACCCTGAAAGTGACACATGCGTGGTTGTCACCAGCGTGTCACCTCCTGCGCACTGAAGTATGAGGCAATTTCCTGCGAGCAGCGTGTAGCTGAGGAAGCGAGAGGGAGGGGGACCGGCCGCACCCCGGCTCCAGTGTTCTCTTTGATACTGTCAGGGAAGAGTAATGGCTTTCTGTTGCTGCTGCTACTACCAAACTAATGTTGTGTGACTTTGGCTCTCCTTTGCAATGCGTTTCCGCTACAGTGAGGGCAAGAATGATGGGGAGGAGAGAGGAGAAGAGCAAAGTAGGGAGATAGAAGACAAGGGTAAGGATCCTGACAGCCCCTGGGGCAGATGGGAAATACCCAAAGAGTGGGCAGTAAGAGCAAGTGGTTTGACACAGATAACCTTCCCCGTCTACTTACCTTGCCCATCGGCACCATGGGAATGAAACTGCAAACTTTACATATTGCAAAAACTTCTCTAAATATAGTTCACTCAAAAATGAAAATAATTTTTAAGAAGGCTGCTGTCACACCCTCTGCACGTTCCCTCAGCCCCAATCACCACGATCCTCCACCAACCAGCCAATCACCACCACAGCACACCCGTGAACCATCACCAGAATTCTAATCACCGTCACCTGCACCAGCAATCACCACACCCTTCAAATACTTACCTCATTCACTCACTCACCGGCTGGTATCGAAGTTGCATGGATGCTTCTCTGTGGATCTTCTCCCCCTCCTGTTGTCTCTCCTGTGCTCCTCGTGGATTCTTCTGATGTTCTCCTGTGCTCCCCGTGGATTGCTCTGATGTTCTCCTGTGAAACACGTTAATCGTGTCAGAGGGAAGTGACTGTTGCTAACGCTATGATCCTTATGAACTTGAACTCACCTGTTGTGTTATGTTTGAAGATTTGACCACAGAGACATTATTCACCCGTTTGCACGTGTGTTGAACTGTGCACGTTTGTTAATAAATACCTTGAAAGATACTCACCTTCTCCCTTTGTGTGTGGTCGTGACAGGATACCAGCCCAAAAAAGTATTAACTCACCGCGTCACTCATGGAGGCGAGCGCCACTATCACCGAAGACACCCCTGACCCATTTTCGGATATGGTAAACGTCCTTCGTCAATCTCTACCTGCTGCTCCAACGACGATTTCCAACACGCCCCTCTCTCGCCCTATGAGTTATTCCGGAGACCCGGGTGGCTGCAATGGTTTCCTCCTGCAAAGTTCCCTCTATATCGAAGCCAACGCACACCAGTTTCCTAACGAAATTTCTAAGATATCTTTTATGATTTCCCTCCTCACTGGGCAGGCACTTCAATGGGCAGACGCACTCTGGAATTCACGGAGCGACGCTTTAATCTCCTATAATGCTTTCGTTGCCCACTTCAAGGACGTGTTTGGAGCTGTGCTCACTCCCCTTTCCGTACACGATGAACTGATCACTCTGAATCAAGGTGCGTCCAATATTCACGAATACACCCTGCGCTTCCGCTCCCTAGCGGCCACCAGTGGTTGGAACCAAATCGCTCTCCTAGCAGCCTACCGTAAGGGGCTTAAACCCCAGATCCGCAAGCATATGGTCATTTACGATGACAACGTACCGCTGGAAACCTTTATTAAGAAGGCAGTAGGCATCTCTCAACATCTCTCAGCATGTCCTTCTACAAAGTCTGTACCCAGCTTCCCTCCACTTCGAACACCGTCACCCCAACGAGATGCGGAAGAACCTATGATTACGGACTCCTATCGCCTGGATCCTGCGGAGAGGAAACGACGAATTAATAATCGTCTGTGCCTATATTGTGGAGAAGCCTCTCACTTCATCAGTGCCTGTCCAGTCCGCCCGCCTCGTCCAATGGTGAGTACTGTATCTATTACTCCGGCCATGTCTCTCTTACCCCATATTACCGCTGAACTAATAGTAAACTCTCGTACTCTCCCCATCTATGTGCTCGTGGATTCCGGAGCGGCTGGCAATTTTGTTTCATCACACTTCATTGCTAAATATCGAATTCCCACCGTTCAAAATGAGGTCACATACCAAATTACCACAATCCAAAACTCACCATTGGGCGATGGTAAGATATCTCACCGGACCAGAAAAGTGACCCTCGTCTCCCAACACAACCACCGTGAACATCTAACCCTCCTAGTACTCCCGCGAGCCAACGTGGATGTCATCCTGGGCAGACCATGGCTCATTAAGCACCAACCCCGCATAGATTGGAGCACAGGAGAGGTCCTGGAGTGGGGCAAAACGTGCAGGAACCACGGCTACCATCCTTCCTCGTCGGATGCAGAGTCTCCATACCATCCTATCCCTCTGCACGCCACCACCATAGAGAGCCCTGCCACTCAATCCACCACCGCCATTCCCCCCGTCTATCAGTCTTTCACCGATGTCTTCAGCAAGGAACGGGCCACACAACTACCACCGCACCGGCCCTGGGATTGTAGTATCGACCTGCTGCCAGGCGCCAAACTACCCCACGGGAAGATCTACCCCCTCTCACGTCCTGAGCAGGAGGCCATGGAGAATTACATCCAGGAGGCTCTCCAACAGGGGTTCATCAGACCTTCCACGTCCCCAGCAGCATCCAGTTTCTTCTTCGTCCCCAAGAAGGATGGCGGGCTCAGACCCTGCATTGACTACCGGGTGCTCAACGACGCCACGGTGAAATTCGCCTATCCACTTCCTCTAGTGCCAGCTGCCTTGGAGGAACTACGGGAAGCCCACATCTTCACCAAACTCGACCTCCGCAGTGCGTACAACCTGATCCGTATCCGAGAAGGAGATGAGTGGAAAACCGCCTTCATCACCCCGACCGGTCACTATGAATATCAGGTGATGCCCTATGGCCTGGCTAACAGTCCTTCCGTATTTCAGAATTTCATGAACGAAATCTTCCGCGACTACCTCCATCGATTCGTAATCATCTACATTGACGATATCCTCATTTACTCACGTAACCTAAAGGAACATCAAGACCACGTCCGCCAGGTTCTCCAACGCCTCCGTGAGTACCAACTCTATCTGAAATTAGAAAAATGTGAGTTCCATCAGCCCTCCATCTCCTTTCTCGGATACGTGATCACTGCGGAGGGAGTTCGTATGGAAGCCGGTAAGGTGGACGCAGTGGCCAAGTGGGCGGAGCCCAGGACGGTGAAGGAGCTTCAGCGTTTCTTAGGCTTCGCTAACTTCTACCGACGCTTTATAAAAAACTATAGCCTCCTATCGGCTCCACTCACTTCCCTCTTAAAGGGAGGACGCCGGGTACTACAGTGGACTCCAGAGGCTCAGCAAGCCTTCGACCGTCTAAAGCTGATGTTCACCACCGCTCCTATCCTCAAGCACCCCGACCCTTCAAGGCCCTTCGTGGTGGAAGTTGATGCGGCGGACGTAGGCGTAGGAGCTGTGCTGTCCCAGTGGTCTGATGAACCCCGATCCCTCCATCCGTGTGCGTACTATTCCAAGAAACTCACCCCAGCCGAGCAGAATTATGGAATTGGAGACCGCGAACTGCTGGCAATAAAGCTCGCCCTCGAAGAGTGGCGGCACTGGTTGGAAGGAGCCCAGTTCCCCTTCACCGTAATAACCGACCACAAGAACCTCCAGTACATTCAGCACGCCAAGAGACTAAATGCCCGTCAAGCTCGCTGGTCACTATTCTTTGCCCGATTCGATTTCAACATTACTTACCAACCCGGCCACAAAAACACCAAAGCAGACGCCCTATCACGTATGTACTCACCTGAACCTACCTCTGACGATCCTGATCCAATTCTACCCCCATCTGTCTTTCTCGCACCCATACTATGGCAGCTGGATGAAGATATACGAGCCGCCACCTTCGAGGAACCTGCACCACCGGAGCTTCCCCCGGGTCGTGTCTATGTCCCAAGCCGTCTCAGACCCCTTCTGCTGGATAGTACGCACACGTCCCCCGGCTCAGGACATCCTGGCAGCAGGCGAACCCTCTCGCTCCTCCAGCAGAAATATTGGTGGCCCAACATGAGCAGGGAAGTGGAACGGTACGTCCAAGGATGTTCGGTCTGCGCCGTTAACACAACCCCACGCCGCTTACCTGAAGGTAAATTACAACCATTACCTATTCCCCGCCGACCCTGGACACACTTGGGCATTGACTTCGCCACAGACCTGCCCCCCTCTCAGGGTTACACCACAATTTTAGTGGTAGTCGATCGATTCTCAAAAGCTTGCAAATTAATACCTCTCAAAGGTCTCCCCACAGCACTAGAAACCGCAGAAGCACTGTTCCACAATGTATTCCGGAACTTCGGACTCCCAGAAGACATCGTGTCCGATCGGGGACCCCAATTCATTTCCAGGGTCTGGCGGGCCTTCTTCCAACTCCTGGGTACCACAGTCAGCCTGTCATCCGGATATCACCCTCAAACGAACGGGCAGACCGAACGGAAAATACAGGAAATCTCCCGCTACCTTCGGACGTACTGTTCCCAACATCAAAACACCTGGAGCCAGTATCTACCGTGGGCTGAGTATGCGCAAAATTCCCTCCGTCAAACCTCTACTGGTCTAACCCCATTCCAATGTATTCTAGGTTATCAACCAGCTCTGTTTCCATGGACTGGAGAGTCCTCCGAGGTGCCCGCGGTAGATCACTGGTTCCGAGAGAGCGAGAGGGTGTGGGACTCAGCGCACGTCCATCTCCAGCGGGCAGTACGGAGGCATACGGAACACGCCAACCGTCGTAGGCTACCCAACCCAGTTTACCTCCCCGGGGACCAAGTATGGCTGTCCACTCGAGACATACGCCTCCGGCTGCCCAGCAGGAAGCTGAGTCCCCGCTACATAGGGCCCTTCACCGTGCACTCACAAATCAACCCTGTCACCTACCGTCTAAACCTACCTCCACATTACAGAATCGCTCCCTCGTTTCACGTTTCCCTACTCAAACGCCACACTGAACCCCTGTTCCCTTCCTCCACAGAATCGGAGTCACCTCCTCCTCCCGACCCGCCAGAGATCCTTGGAGATAACATCTACCAAGTCCAAGAAATCCTAGACTCCCGGCGGCGGAACGGCCAGCTCCAGTACCTAGTAGACTGGGAGGGGTTCGGACCCGAGGAGAGATCGTGGATACCCCGTGACGACATCCTGGACCCGACTCTCCTCGAGGAATTCCACCGCCAACATCCCGAACGCCCAGCTCCCAGAGGTCGTGGTCGTCCCCGTCGCCGTTCTTGGGTGCCAGGAGTCACCCGTGGAGGAGGGGGTGATGTCACACCCTCTGCACGTTCCCTCAGCCCCAATCACCACGATCCTCCACCAACCAGCCAATCACCACCACAGCACACCCGTGAACCATCACCAGAATTCTAATCACCGTCACCTGCACCAGCAATCACCACACCCTTCAAATACTTACCTCATTCACTCACTCACCGGCTGGTATCGAAGTTGCATGGATGCTTCTCTGTGGATCTTCTCCCCCTCCTGTTGTCTCTCCTGTGCTCCTCGTGGATTCTTCTGATGTTCTCCTGTGCTCCCCGTGGATTGCTCTGATGTTCTCCTGTGAAACACGTTAATCGTGTCAGAGGGAAGTGACTGTTGCTAACGCTATGATCCTTATGAACTTGAACTCACCTGTTGTGTTATGTTTGAAGATTTGACCACAGAGACATTATTCACCCGTTTGCACGTGTGTTGAACTGTGCACGTTTGTTAATAAATACCTTGAAAGATACTCACCTTCTCCCTTTGTGTGTGGTCGTGACAGCTGCATTTATAATGCATTAAAGCACCATAAAAGTAGCCTATACAACTTTATTCCAGCTATTTTCCAAGTTTTCTAAAGCTATATGACAGACTTGTGTGACAAATGTACTCAAATTTAAACTCAAATTTAAATGTTAAATTTAAATTCTAATTTATTTTGGTCAATGTTTTTGCCTGAATCTATTATTAATTGAATCTATTATTAAAAACACAATTTATTCACACAATGACAAATACACCTTTTGTATAGTGAGTATGTTTATAAATAATTAAAAATAAGAGATTTTTGAGGGGGCATAAAGAAAAAAAATATCAGGATGATGCAACTGTCCTGACATCATAATATAGAAAGAATATTAAAAGAATGATTCTTTAAAAGAAAACCCTAAGTGGTTTTAATATAAAAATCATATAAATTAAATCAGATAATTTTCCATTTTATGACAAAACAAGGTTAGTTCAACATGTTGTGATATTTGTTAAAAAAACTGAAAATTTTATATTGAAAAATACATATTTATACAAGGGGGGGAAAAAATTTATATATATATATATATATATATATATATATATATATATATTAGGGCCGGGACTCGATTAAAAAAATTAATCTAATTAATTAGAGGCTTTGTAATTAATTAATCGAAATTAATCGCATTTTAATCGCATATAAATATTTGACCTGAGAACAGTGAGAAGTAAGTTTTTTCATATGGATTTTTAGTATACCAATGAAGAATGACTGAATACATAAGCTTAAGCTACAAAATATTATTTATTTTTGTTCAACCAAGTCCAACAGACCAGTGCAATATTGGCATTAAGTGTAGCAATAGGATACAGTGTTTCCCCAAGGTTTCCATACTTTTTTTTCCCTGGTACTTTACCCTACTTTGTGTAATAACAAAAACATTTATTTCAGTGAAAAAATAAGTCCAAAACTCTCTATTTTAACATTTTGAACAATAAGGCTTTACAAGCTTTTGCTTGAACTAAGAAATTCTTGTGTGTTTTAATTTTTCTCATAATCAAATGAAAGCATAAACATTTATTTATTTTTAATCAAATGAAAAATAAACATTTTTAATTTTTGGCAAACAAACAGAGGTTTGCTGTTAAAATCAATAAATAATAATAATTTAACATTTAAATAATAATTGTAGTATTTTTTTTCTACAATTAAGTGGTTAATCTTGTTGTTATATTTATTTTTTTATCATATATATTGTTTTTTTGTCAATTATTTAAATAGGAATATTGTTCTGTTTCATGTTAAACCGTACTTTTATTTTGACAGGTTGCCGTGAAGTTTCTGTGTGTAAAGTATGATATGATGCTAGTTTTCTCAAATGAAACGGTAAAAGTGACACTGACAGCAGCTTTGGAGATTGAGTCTCTGTTCATGTGAGATGCAAATGCCAAAAAGTAGCGGGAGCATCATGCGTGCGTGCGTCAGTATGCGTGTAGTAAAAAAAAAACGCGTCTCCACCATTCATACATACAGATACAGAAACGGAACATGCAGGATTCGTATTAAAACGGTCTTTTTGCATTTCAGTTTTCACAGACACTAATCCATATCGTGATTCGAATTAAGTGACAGACCAACTTTTGATTTATCAATCCAAAAATCGACTAATTTACGTGGCATTCCGCGCTATAGTAAATTCGTTTTTTATGAATGGAGTCCGCGATCCAGTCCGTGTTTTCTTGGAGGAGACATTATAAACGCGCAGCCATGTAGAGACAGAAATGACATGCTTTCGTGTAAATAAGATAAATAACATAAGGAGCCCCCCTAAGATAATGGTAGGGGAAACACTGGGATATTTAGAAATATACTAGCCTACATTTCAGAAATTAAAAAAATTTAACGCGTTATTTTTGTGTAATTAATTAATCTAAATTAACGCGTTAAAGTCCCGGCCCTAATATATATATATATTAACAGTTGCTTTTACTTGATGGTTACACCACATGACATCTCAAGTCATTAAATTGAAACCTTTCTCCAAAAAGATTTTCAAACCCACATTAAAACAAATTAAATACAACAAGTCCATTTCTAAGAGCTTAACATACGTCTTTCTAGATTTTTCTTGATCGGCGACACTTACATTCACTTACTTTCTAACAATATCCCCCTATGCTGTAGCTCATTAGTGTATATTCAAACTTGTTGCAGTTTTTAGATACACAAGAACCAGTAATAGATGTGAAGAGTTTGCCAATTTTGAGGTTTGAATATGCACATGGTCGAATTAGATTTGATAAGTACCGCAGATGACAAGCTTATCAAAATTCTTGGGTGAACCATTCCTCTAACGTATGCTGGGTGACATTTCACCTCTGCCAAACAAATCCTGAAACCACTCTGTCCCACGATGAACAAGAAGAGACACTCTCAGGCTTTTAAAGAGCCAAATCAATCACCTACACTGTCTCAAATCACCTTAAGACCCTTGATATTTGATTTTACTTGAGGGTCACCAACCTGAGAGAAAAAAAAAATCCAGACATCACCTAATAACATGAAACGACATGCATAATTACATCCTGAATCACTGCATCCAACCATACCAAATCTAATAACCGACTGAGAAAAACCACTTTATTTCCTTAGAACAATTTTCATGTTAGACAAAAACAAAAAGAACTTCATCACTGTCTGTCTATTCGCTCCACAGCTGACCTCTTTCCCATTTCTCAGTCATGGATTTAATTACCATCTAATCCTACCCAGAAATCATAAGATAATTATCCCAAACTATTGCCTGATTAAAATTGCACAATATTACAATTCATTAGAGTTAACTGACTCCCAGTGTCTCTGGGCTTCCAGCCAGATGCGTGAAGATGTCAGTAGCCCCCAGATGGGGGACGGAGGAGGGACAGTGGCTCTATTCAGCTCCCGCTTTAACCTCATCAGAACCGCTCCACACAGACTCTCACTGCTATTCCAATCACTCAATGGGGATGTGGGTTTTCATATCTGCGCTCTTGAGACCAAGACGGATGAACCGTTCTGGTCTATGTATTGTAATGAATAGTTCTGAGAGAGCTCCCATATGGACCAACCCAATATCGTATTATATATGATTGCACAATAAGTTGACATGAAAGCAAAGAGCAACTCTCCATCAAGATTAAAAATTTTGTGACATTACTAACACTGATCATCTTGTAACTTACTATATAATGGCTGTCCTTACTAAGTATGTTAAACTGGTGGTATTTTTTTCTTTAACCCTATAAAGCCTACTGTATCATATTTTGATGTCACTATATAATTTTAACGTGAAACCTTGTTTTATTTGTTGTTGTTTTTTTAAGCAAACTTAAGAATAACTAATTGTTGGCAACATACTGAGATTAACACTTATTGAACTAAACCAACTTTGTATGGATCACTATCCATATATCTTAAATGTTAAAATGCGAAAATATGACACATCAGGCTTTTAAGAAACATTTACAGTATTTGCAGTTCTCTAAAGCATTGTTATATGTGACCCTGGACCACAAAACCAGTCAAAATTAAAAAAAAAAATTATTTGGCTGAGATACAACTATTTGAAAATATAAAATCTAAGGATGATGATACACGGAGCAACTTTTTGAGCAATTTTATCGGGCAACTTTTTTTACGCAGTGTTGCTTGGGCACTTTCCCATTGAGAATGGGTAACACATTTGTATCTGGATAATTTAGATCAGTTGTGGGCCCTGTATCGCACCTGGCTGCCGATTGACGGCACCATTTGCCAAAGTTGCCCGGCAACATTGCTCAGAAAGTTGCCCAGTGTATCATCAGCATTAAGGGTGCAAGAAATTCAAAATATTGAGAAAATCGGCTTTAAAGTTGTCCAAATTAAGTTCTTAGCAATGCATATTACTAATCAAAAATTAAGTTTTGAAATATTTACAGTAGGAAATTTACAAAATATCTTCACAGAACATAATCTTAACTTAATATCCTAATGATTTTTGGCATAAAAGAAAAATCGATCATTTTGACCCATACAATGTATTTTTGGCTGGTTTTGTGGTCCAGGGTTGCTTACAGCTTTGAATTATATACACACAATAAAAAACTACAGAGCTTTGAATTTAAAACTAAGCATTACCTTACTAAAGAAATGATAGAATTTAACTATAGATTCACAATTGATTTTTATATGCATTTCACATAAGCATTATCTTATTTTTGCCCCTATAAATATAAGCAATTTCAACAAATTGCATGTTTCCACTCAATTTGGGCCTCTAAATAAAACTGAGATGTTTTTTTCTCTTCAAGCTGAGCTTTATATTCTCTTATATAATACTATACAAGCTTTTTTTTTTCAGTTGTTTTCTTTTCATTTTTAGATCTAGTCTAAAAGTTAAAAATAAAATCAGACCACTATTATTTCATATGTCTGGCTTTACAGGGTTATTTCATGTACTATGATAAAACAGATCTCTCTTCTGGTTCTAAATACTGAGTGAATGAACTGCATTTGAATTGGGCAAATCTGTTGAATTCTATGTTAATGAACCAGGATTCATCCACACTCTAAACAGCATACAATCAGGCTAACAAACTACATTACTTGGTGTAAAATTTATTTACTGCAATTATTATTAATAATATATGCTTAAAGTTGTGCACTACAGTGTGTTCATCATTAGCAGTGTTTTTAGCATTCAATCTCACATTGTTTGAAGCATTGCCTGGAGTGCATTTAGTATTTTAAATATTAAAAACCATTAGGATATTCTTTAACCCCAACACCTTTTTAAACAGGTGTTTAATTTGTTATAGAACCATGCTGACATGAGGTTATAGGTGAGTGAGGTGTGAACACACACTCATAAACAAACACTTGCTTTTGAGGGTACTTACAACATTCAGCATGGCGCTGTTGCTCTCTGCTCTCTCAGCCAGCTCAAGTCTCTGCTGAGCTATAGTCTCCTCTGAACCCTGTACCTGAACAGATGAGAAACATTTCTGTCAGTATGTCCCTCTGAAGGGCAAAGGACAAACAGAGAGCAATTTTAAAGATGTGCAAGATGTGTGATTGATGCAGTGTTCTTACATACAAATGTTTTGCTGTGGTATAATAATAACCCTTCAATATTCCCACCTCCACAGGTTTATTTGGACATTGCATCACTGTGAGTGCTAAAGAAAGCCTGCTGTTTTAACAAGTGTTATGCCTGTGAAAGACTTCTTCAATCAAAACCTGACATGCCAATCCTTCATCCAGTCATCTGGGCTGAAGGGGAACATTGAGCTGATTGAACGGTTTGCACTACAGCTTCATCCCTGCAGTGATTCCGTTCTCACACTGAACCTCCTAAAAAGTCAATGAGATGCTCAGCACACTAAATTAGTTGCTCTCTCATTCACATGGAGGAGGAGAGGACTATATAAAGAACATTTATAAGGCTAAGAAAAGTCGATGTAAAAAACACGTGCGCAAGCACAAGGATGACTGAAAATTCACAAATATATATTCAGTTTTTGGGACCATATATACAATTCAGTTGAGGTCAAAAGTTTACACTCCCCTTTCAGAATCTGCAAAATGTTAATTATTTTAACAAAATAAGAGGGATCATACAAAATGCATCTCATTTTTTATTTACTGTAGTACTGCCCTGAATAAGATATTTCACATAATATAGTCCACAAGAGAAAATAATAGCTGAATTTATAAAAACGACCCTGTTCAAAAGTTTACATCCCCTTGATTCGTAATACTGTGTTGTTACCTGAATGATCCACAGCAGTGTTTTTTGTTGTTGTTGTTGTTTGTTTTGTTTAGTGATAGTTGTTCATGAGTCCCTTGTTTGTCCTGAACAGTTAAACTGCCTGCTGTGCTGTTCTTCAGAAAAATCCTTCAGGTCCCACAAATTCTTTGGTTTTTCAGAACTTTTTTGTATTTGAACCCTTTCCAACAATGACTGTATGATTTTGAGATCCATTTTGTTACACTGAGGACAACAGGGAATCATATGCAGGGGCGTAGCAACCGGGGGGGGGGGGACATGTCCCCCGCACTTTTTTTGACCTAGCACCAATATTTCCGCCATTGTTCTCTGATGTGTTACTTAGATTTGAGTGAACTAACATTTAGCCAATCACAGCGCAAATCTCTTGGGTGTCCTCAAATTGCCACTTTGGTGCTGTAAAATGCCCATTGTTCTTCTATTTAGAATTTATTATACTGTATGAACATCACCAAACTGTCCCCCCCACTTTTAAATTGGCTGCTACACCTCTGATCATATGCAACTATTACAGAAGGTTCAAATGGTCACTGATGCTCCAGAAGAACAAAACATGCATTAAGAGCAGAATGAACAGAATGGAGATGTGTAATTTTTTTTCATTTAGTACTAAATACACACAAATGCTGGAAAACCAAAAGAATGTATCGGACCTGAAGAATTATTCTGCTAAGGACAAACAAGGAACTCGCGAACAACTATCACTTAACAAAAATAAATAAATAAATAAAACAAAAAACACAGCTGTGGATCATTCAGGTAAGAACAAAGTATTAACAATCAAGTCTTTTGAATGGGGTCATTTTTATAAATTCAATTATTATTTTAATTCAGGTCAGTACTAAATAAACAATAACATGCATTATTGTATGATTCCTCTTATTTTGGTAAAATAATTAATATTTTGCAGATTCTGAAATGGGGATGTAAACTTTTGACCTCAACTGTATATTTAATAAATATATGAAATGATAATAAAATAATAGATATAATATAAATCAAACAATAAAAATAATTATTTATTGGCCTTTGTTTTTCATTTCATATACTATAATTAACTTTAAATTATTATCAGCCATTTTGTAATAAAATTATATAAGTAAAGATATATAAATATTTTTGAACACCAAATTAGCATATTGGTAGTGAAAGCACATTTCATATGGAGTACATACAATTTAGATATGAGACAATCACATCCAGCTGGTTCTAAAAAAGTCTGCAGTGAATCTGATACCTGCTCTTGAAGCTCTTTGACTTTGGCCTCCAGCTGAAGGAGCTGTTGAAGCTGCTGGAGCTCGTGCTGTTCTTTCAGAGACATCTCCTGGTGTAGCTCAGTGATGACATCCTGTAGTTCTAGGATCAGAGCTTCTCGCTCCTCCACCTACAACACATGACCGCTGCCATGTCAAAAGACTGTTATCCAAGATTGTTATGTGTTGAGTTGGGTGGTTATTTGTGATGGTATTAAATATTAAGAACGTCAAAACAAACTCTCGACCACAGTGAGATCACACAAAGAGGTTTGGGTTTCAGCAGTGACTGCTAGAGGGACATGTTCAACCTAACAAGCATGTACACATGAGAAGTGTGAAAGCTGGGCAGAAATCACCTACAAATGTCCAAACAAATGTCCAAAGCTCTGGTAATGTCATGCCATCTAAATCAGATTTTGTGTGTTTACCATGACAGATGTCATAAAACTACCAAACCACAACAACAACTATGTTGAAGCCCAAAGGTTTTATTTATTTATTTTTTTAGACAGTGTAAGACGGTAAAAAAAAAAAGGAATTTTATGTATACAGACCAGATTTGAACCTGCATCTCCCATGCACACACACAATGAAGTACAACATTTAAATTGCAGGTAAAACCGGTATTATTATAAAAAAACAATAAAAATAAATACAAAAACATAATGTTAATACAGTTCAATAGGCCCTATTGCATTGCATCCTTGCTGAATACTTGCCAAAACATTTTAATGGTAGTGTATCATGGCATGGAGAATTTTCAACATTGATAATAAGAAGAAATATTTTTAGGGCAGCAAATCAGTATATTAGGGTGATTGCTAAAAGGTCATGTGACACTAAAGACTGGCGTAATGACGCTGAAAATTCAGCATTGCATCTCAGGAATAAATTACACTTTAAAAATTTAATTAGAAAACAGTTATTTTAATTTGTAAAAATCTTTCACAGCATTACTGTTTTTACTGTATTTTCAATCAAATGAATACAGCTTCAGTAAGTGTAAGCGATTTCTTTTAAAAACACACAAAAAAATCTTAATTATTTTAAAATTTTGACTGGTGATGTACAGTGCCTTGCAAAAGTATTCATACCCCTTCATATTTTTCACATTTTGTTATGTTGCAGCCTTATGTTAAACTACAGTACTTTAAATTACTTTTTTTCCCACATCAATCTACACTCCCTACTCCATAATGGCAAAGCAAAAAATAGGCTTTTAACATTTGTGCAAATTTATTAAAAATAAAAAACTGAAAAGATCCCGTTGCATAAGTATTCATACCCTTTTCTGGGACACTCGAAATTGAGCTCAGGAGCATTCATATTGCTTCTAGATGTTACTACACTTCGAGTGGAGTTAAACTGTGGCAATTTCCTTTGAATGAGTATGATTTAGAAAGGCACACACCTCTCAGAAAAGGTCTAACAGCTGAAAATGCATATCAGAGCAAAAACCAAGTCCTGAGGTCAAGATAACTGCCTGTAGAGCTCAGTGACAGACTTGCGTTAAGGCAATGATCTAGGAAAGAGTTCAGAAAAAAATCTGCTGCATTGAAGGTTCACAGAAGCATGTAGCCTCCATTGTCCATAATGGAAGACGATTGGAACAACTGGGACTCTAGAAAATGTCTGCCAGTCCCCATCCAAGCTGACAGAGCTTGAGAGGCGAAAAAGTGAGGCAAAGAATGGCAGATAATTGCCAAATGCAGATGTGCAAAGCTTGTCACATCATCCCCAAAAAGACTTGAGGCTGTAAAGGTGCTTCAACTATGTACTGAGTTAAGGGTATGAATACTTATGCAATGTACTTATTTCAGTGTTTTATTTTTAATACATTTGTAAAATTTACAAATATGTTTTTTGCTTTGTCATTATGGTGTATGGAGTGTAAACTGATGTGGGGAAAAAATAATTTAAAGCAGTTTAACATAATGCTGCAACAAAACAAAATGTGAAAAAAATGAAGGGGTATGAATACTTTTGCAAGGCACTGTACATGACAGAGAGATGGATGGAGGGAAAACCCATTTAATCGTTCTAATTCTCAACACTATGTCAACAAGGGACATCAACACCTTCTAAAAACTCCACATATGAAGTCAATGCATCAATATGAAATATATGGCACCATTCTGTGGCAAATTACAAATCAGTCATATAGAATAGCTTGGCAGGTAGAGTGCGTCATGGTGGTACTTGTAAGTGAACTCCAGGGATTCTATGAATCCATTTTCCACTACTAAATTGGCCTCTGCAATTGTGGGTCACAATATGAGATACTGTGAGAGGTGCAGCAGAATTGAGAAGACACAATAGGATTCGCATTGGAAGCAACAATCTCACTGTGAACTATAAGTAGCCTGTAAAAAAAAAAAATCCTAAAGGTCAAAGTCATCCAATCAGAACTTAGAGCAAAATGAGACTATGCACTGAAGAGACCTATCTCATATCATAGAGAGCATGAGTGGGCACATCAGTTAGGAAAATCTTAGATATCACACATAAAGATGTTTTAATGAACATCTGAAATATGTGCCCCGATAAATCAGATTGTGATAGAGAAGGCTTAGGAAATCAATTTCTCCAGGCACTGTCTTCCATCAGACTGAACATCTGATGTTGCTAAGCGAGAGAACTCATTTGAGAGCAATAAACAGAAAGGGCTGTTATGTAAACTGTTGAAAGATCTAATCAAGATTTAATTGTGTTTAGACTGCTGTATGAAATCCACAGCAGATTGTGATCCATGGCTTATAAAGCGAAGGTTACAGATATTAACTGAAACATGAGTGAGAAGTGAAAATTAATACCATACATGTTGGAGAATTTCACTGTAGCTTATGGTACAACGCTATTGCTACTACTTCAAAACAATGATATATCATCATACTCACATTTACATCATACTCATATTTACAGTGAATATTGCTTTCATTTCTGTGGGATACAATAAATGATATTTTGAAGAAGCTCATAAAGTGACACCATATGGACAAAACACAATCACATTTCTAATAAACATCTTCAGACAAAAGGAAGTCCTACAGGTCTGAGATGACATAAGCTTGAGAAAATAATGACAGAATTTTCATTTTTGGCTGAAATATCCTTTTAAACTATTACAAATATTTATATGATGCCTCATATCCCAGAGGAAAATGTTGAGAGATGTTTCACTAAAGTACCAACATTCTCAGAAGTCTCAGATGTTACTTTAAATTCCTTAATAAAACTAAAAACTAGAACAATTGAGACAATTCCCTGTTGAAAAAAAAAAAAACAACCCAGCATATTCTGGTTAGGTATGTTCTGAAGCATGACAGCTGGTTTGAGCTGGTTTAAGCTGGTCCTTAGTTGGTCATTAGCTGGTTTAAGATGGTCCTGAGCTACTCTTGAGCAGGAGCTAGTTGCTTAGGACCAGCTTTCAGTAGCCATGCTTCAAAACATACAGTTGAGGTCAAAAGTTTACATCCCCCTTTCAGAAATTATTTTTTATTAGGAATCATACAAAATTCATGTTATTGTTTATTTAGTACTGACCTGAATAAGATATGTTACATAATACTAAGATATTTACATCTAGTCTACAAGAGAAAATATTACTTGAATTTATAACCCTGCTGAAAAAAACAGCCTAGGCTGGTTGGGTTGTTTTAGCTGGTCAATCAGGCTGGTTTTAGCTGGTCAATCAGGCTGGTTTTAGAGGGGTTTTGGCTACTTTCCCAAAAGTAAAACCAGTTACTTCCAGCTTAAACCAGCTAAGACCAGCCAACCAGCCTAGGCTGGTTTTAGCTGTTTTTTCAGCAGGGAAAAATTATTATAAAATATTTTATATATTATAAAAATTCAAAAAGTTTTCACCCCCAGCTCTTAATGCATGTTTTTTTTCCCTTCTGGTGCATCAGTGAGCATTTGAACCTTCTGTAATAGTTGCATAGGAGTCCCTCAGTTGTCCTCAGTGTGAAAAAGATGGATCTCAAAATCATCCCTCTTATTTTAGTAAAATAATTAACATTTTGCAGATTTTGAAAGGGGGGTGTAAACTTTTGACCTCAACTGTACCTAACCAGCATATGCTGTTTTTTTTTCTTCAACAGGGAATTGTTGGCAATCTATGAGAATATAGAACCATGAGATCATGTTGAAATCTTTTGACCACGGACATCTTTGCAAATTTGAGTGTAGTTTATAACAAAAAGTCTCCATTTGTTCTTCTTTTAGACTTATTGCTTTTGAGAACAAAAAAAAAAATATTTTAAATGAGAGTTAAATGATAACCTGAGAACATTTCTCTGCAAGAGATCTGAACATGTGAGCACTAAATAGAAGCAAGCACCACAGAAAATATAAGATACTAAAATGCTCTGTGGTTTAATGCAAGATAGACAGCAGGGCTTCCAATGGACTTCCACCGTAGTGCATTGAAGTGAAAAGCCCTGCTTGTATTTCCAGCATTTCCAACTCTTATGAGTAACAACGAGAGCAGGAGCGCTCAGGGCCCCAGCTGCTTTGATCACAGGAGCCCCCTTATACTAGCAGGCCACCTTTTACACCATTTGTTTCCCTCTGACTGCATAATCAAGGACAAAGTCTATTTTCTTTCTCAATTGTAGCACTGCACAAATTTCTTTGTTTCTTGCGAGTACTAGGGTCTGGACTCCAAGGTCCCATTAATAGGGCTATTATGCAGTCTTCATTATTCCTGACCTCATGCTAAGACCAGCCATCTTTGAACCCCAGGTTTTAGCTGGTGCCCAGCACCTCTGCATTAGGAGATCCTTTGATCATTCAACTCTTTGAAAAGACAACCAGGTAGGACTCCTAAATGAACCACTCCAGACTCTAAAATGCATCAGAAAACCCTGGATGATCCACTGAATTCTACCCAAAGGAGAACAGTAAAGTGTATGCAACTTAATTAACCACAACAAGCCATAAACACACACAACCTCAATAGTATATTGTGGAAAGGGGATTAAAAAGAGCCAAACATCCATATCTTGACGAAATCAGGCCTTTCAGAATAAATGGCAGTGTTTCATCTAGTAATTTTTGTAAAAGGTCCTTTGTTATCTCCAGACACCCAGAAAAGCCTCCTACTGACTCTATAGCTTTTGAGGTTCAGATGTCGGCATTAGCATGCTAATTGCAACTTTGTCTGCGGAGCTGAAAGAAAAAAATGGAGGGAGAGAGAAAAAAGAAGAGGAGTACTTTGTCCGGCTAGGGCCATGGGATTTCTTTTTAATCTGCTGTTACAAATAGCTTTTTTTTTGTACAGAATTACATTATGTCCTCCGTATCTCACCTCCAACAAGGTAGAGAGAGTTTTGTGTCTGGCTAAATCACAATAGCTTGATGATACTCCATCCTTTAATTCATGCAGTAATTTATAACATGAAATTTATGCATAGTGATTATGATAAACCTTGTGTTAAAGTCATTTTTTTAATTTAATGATTTACTAATATAGTAAAGTATGATATTAATAGAGTAATACAGTAATATAATGTAGTTCATAAGTCACCCTGCGGGCTGTTTGTGGTTGTCAAGAAACTTTGTCTTGATAACGTCAGCCATTTTCCGAATGTTAAAAAAACAAAATCTCCAAAACGGTTTGGTTATGTTTCATTAACATGGATTATCTCTCTAGCTAAAACAAGGCCAAAGTAAGGTATTTTTGTTCTAGGGTGACTTTTTTTTATTAATACCTTTTCAGGATCAAAATTGTTTGATAAACTTGAATCCTTAAAGGGATAGTTTACCTAAAAATGAAAAATACCTCATGATTTACTCACCCTCAATCCATCATAGGTGTATATGACTTTCTTCTTTTAGACAAATATAATCAGTTATATTACAAAAAAAGTCCTCTTCCAAAGTTTATAGCAGTGAATAGTAATCAAGATTTTGAAGCAAAATAAAGTGCCTAATTCCATCATAAAATTGAATTGATGCATTTGTGTGAGAATAATATCCAAATTTAAAACTCTATAAACCGTAATCTCTAGCTTCCGCTAACTGTCATCCGCACATACAGGAAAGTGGCATTCCAGTGTATGACGCAGGCGTAACGTAAGCTCCGGTGAGAATATGCTAGTCTCGCGAGAACCAAGTTTTGTTTAAGGCATAGAAAAACCAGTGTCCTCTTGGCTTATATCGAAATCCTTGTATATTTTCCTTTACAAATCCCCATTTTGTATTTATAATTCACGAAAAATTACGTTTTGTAAAGTTTTACGTATTGTGTTATTCTTACACAAACACATCAATTTGCTTCAGAAGGCCTTTATTAACCCCCCAGAACCGTGTGGAGCACTTTTTATGATGGATGGATGTACTTTATTTTGCTTCAAAGTCTTGACCACTATTCACTGCCATTATAGCTTGCAAGAGCCAGTACATTTTTTTATATGATTCCGATTGTATTCGTATGAAAGAAGAAATTCATATACACCCAGAATGGCATGAGGGTGAGTAAATCATGAGGTATTATTCATTTCTGGATGAACTATCCCTTTAAATTAACCTTTAAAACTTTCAAATTAATCTCGAACCCTAACCAAACCCTCTGATCAGTTAATAGAAGTGTTGTTCTAAGACCAATGATTTATAAAAATGCATCTACATTATTTTTCTCTTCCATGGCTAAATCATAGACAGAACATCTCACGTGTCAGCTTAGCCCCGCTGAGTAAACACAGAACAACTGAGGCCTTATCTGCGAGTCTGTCATCTCTTTTCACTCCTGTGACAGTATGCCACAATCTCAGAAACGGCACACACAACATCGGGCTTAATGTCAATGAGCCATATCTGCCTGCACTGCCTCCTCCACCTCACTCTCCGCACAAATGCCAGAGGTCACTCTTTTCATTCAGGCAGAAATCAAAATGATAATGGCAGCTTGTTAAAAATTCTATTTGGATGTGCACATAGGCTACATCAAAAGGTGCTGACATGGAGTGGTTTGGGGTGCAGAGGGGTGCTAGCGATGTGGCTTACTGATAGCACACATCAAAGCTATAGAGAGAGGGGAATATGGTGATGGGGGTGGGGTAGCACACAATGACCATGTTCTGGGGTTGTTATAGTCAGCAAATGAAAATATACCAGGCACAATTTTACCGTTAATGCCTTGACATTGAAACACAAGCTATTTACCATGAAAAAAGCACTCTGACTCCATCAGATCCGTCTAAATCAAGCTGATGCAATGGATGCAGTTTGGGAAATTATAAATGATAGCCAGACAGAGTAAAAAAACATGCAGAAAAAGAAATAAAGGCGATAATCAAATAAATCCTCTGGTGGACCATTAATAAATGTGAGCAGCACAAGGCCACTTCAGGAGACAATCAGGCAGCAGGGATTTGCTAAAATTGGGACAGTCACTCACCGGCTCCATTTTGCATCAGGTAGGGCCGACCTTTTAATGCTGCATCGCTAACCGATAACCACCCAGAATGCATTTCAGTGCTTTCCGGGTTTAAAACCATTCCCAGCAAAGTTTTTCACATAGGCCAATTACTAAAGCTCTCGACTCTGATTCGCCATGCCATACATCTGAAGCAAGCTCATTTAAGAGGACAGCAGATACTAGCCCGGCTGTATTGGATTAAGACAAACTAGACACTTACAATATATGCATTAATATGGCTTGACGCCACCGCTGAGTAGTATGACTCAATCAGCAGGTATGACTTGGTGGACATGTAGGATCAGTCCTTGTTGGTCTTGGAAAAACATTCCTAAACCGGGGATAGCCAAGTCCGTTTCCTGCAGGCTACAGTTCCAATGGTGCTCAAACAAACCTGTCTGTTCTTTTCAAGTAATACTGAACACCTTGATTAGCTGGGTGAAGTGTCTTTGATTAGAAATGGAGCTAAACTTTGCAGGAAGGCAGCCCTCCGGGAGCAAGGTTGGCTGTCCTTTCTATAAACCGGAAATTAGCTTTTTGTTTTAGATTTAGGATTGAGGATAGAGTTGGGCTATGGCTTGAGACTTGTAATGTTCTTTTTGATCTAACATTAGGGTTAATTAATGGATATGTTTCAAGCAGGGGTGTCCAATCCTCCTTTTGGAAGAGCACTTTGCTGTAGACTCCAAGGCTGTGTCCAAAAGCTTAGGCTGCTAAATTGTTGCCTCACTGCCTTGCCAGGCAATGACTTTGCAGGCAACGTTTGCACACGGAGGCACCTCATGAAACTGATTTCGGACATACTTCTAAGGCAGCGTAATGGTCTACAACAAAACAGAACAAGCTGTGGTGATTACTAAGCGAATATTTAATTATTATGACATTGATTCTTGCTAGAAATAACATCAAAACTGCAAAAAGTGGTTAGAAATATACACTTACACACAAACTGACCATCAGCGCAGCTTTTAGATGCCATATTTATTTTTTTAAGCTTAACCATCATGGAATGCAATGCACAGGATTGTAGAATATCAAAGGCTGCAAAGCATGCATTTATGATCCTTCAAAAATCTATCAGATGAAGGCACCTCGGGAGACATAAGGCAAGTAAGGCTGGCATTGGATTCGGACATGCCTTGATGCCTTCCTACTGTGGTGGGAGGAGCAAATGACAGACAAAGTGGGTGTGGCGTCAGGTTATTAAACATAAAGGAAAACAAGTGTCCAAAGGGCTAAAATTGTCCAAAATAAACAGGGGATCTGGTGTCCTCATTGTGCTGGGGGTTCCGTAAAGGAGGGGCAGTATTCGGTAGGGAAGGGTCCACGTAAGGGGTCTAGTCCGGCGGCCGCACGCGCTCCCCGTTCTGGTCCGGGGTGCGAGGGGCGGTGGCTTCTTTAGCGAAAACATCCTCCTCCGCCTACGCGGCACCTCCAGGGATTCACGGCCCGGCATCCTGGCCCACCAGCCGTCACATGTGCGGTCATTGTCCGGACCACGGGTCCGGCAGCTCATCTCTTGGCGGCGCTGGTTCTCTCTACGCACCCTTCCTGGACCCACGAGGACAACAGCGTGCATGCACGGGGAAGAGACCGGTCTCCTGAGAAGAGGCGCGCTCGGCATTTAAACAGCGGTGGTGATGAGGCATCATTCAATTCAGGTGATCCTCACCACGCGCCGCTAGCCCAGGATGGTTTCGCGCCCCTCCTCTCCCATACTCACCCACTCCCGTCGGGAGCCTGGAGAAGGGCAGCGAATAAGGGACAGGGTGATGATAATAATTAGGGGGGAGGCAGCCGACTCAACACACTACCTAGGTAGCATTTTTCAGCTTTCGGACGCAGCCTAGGTCTTGTGTTCCTGGGGATCCACTGTCATGCATAGTTTATTTTCTAACCTGTTTCAGCTCACCTGAAGATCTAGATTAGCTGGTTCAGGTGTCTTAGATTAAACTCTGCAGGACAGTGCATCCCCAGGAGTAGAGTCGAAGGCCTACTGTATGCCAGGGGTGTCCAATCCTGCTCCTGGATGGCCACTGTCCTTCAGAATTCCACTCCAACTCCAATTAAACACACCTGAACCAGCCAATCAAGGTCTTACTAGGCATACTAGAAACTTACAGGCAGATGTGCTAAAGCAAGTTGGAGTTAATCTTTGCAGTAAGGTAGCCCTCTAGGAGCAGGGTTGGCTGCCCTTGCTATAAACCGGAAATTAATTTTTGTTTTAGATTTAGGATTGAGGTTAGAGTCGGGCTATGGCTTGAGACATGTAACGCTTATATTGATCTATTATTACGGGTAATTAATGGATATATTCAGAGCAGGGGTGTCCAATTCTGCGTCCAAAAACCTTACCAGGCAATGACTTTGCAGGCAACATTTGCACACAAAGGCACTTCTTGAAACTGATTTCGGACATGCTTCTGGGGTAGCGTAACGGTTTAATGATCTACAACGAAACAGAACTAGCTTTAGTGATTACTAAGCGAATATTTAATTACTATGACACTGGTTTCTTGCTAGAAACAACATCAAAAGTGCAAAAAATTGGGTCAGAAACATACATTTACACAAACTGACCACCAACACAATCTTTAAATGTCATTATTTTTTTATCTTAACTATCATGAAAAGGAATGCTCAGGATTGTAGGATATCAAAGGCTGAGAAGGATGCGTCTATGATCTTTCAAAAATTGTTCAGATTAAGGCATCTCAGGAGACAGGAAGTGGAGCTAACATTGGATTCGGACATGCCTTGATGTCTTCCTATCTTGGAATGCATCCTCCAAAGGCAGCATTTTTCAACTTTCGGACGTAGCTTAGATCTTCAACTGTGCTTCTGGGGATCCACTGTTGCAAAGTTTATTTCCAACCTGATTTAGCTCACCTGAAGATCTAGATTAGCTGGTTCAGGTGTAGCTAGGGCTGTAGCTAAACTCTGCAGGACAGCGGGTCCCCAGGATCAGGGTTGAAGGCGTATGCCAGGGGTGTCCATTCCTGCTTCTGGAGGGCCACTGTCCTTCAGAGTTCAGCTCCATCCACCATTAAACACACCTGAACCTGCTAATCAAGGGCTTACTAGACATACTAGACACTTCCAGACAGGTGTGCTGATGCAAGCTGGAGCTAAACACAGCTAAACTGCAGGACAGTGGTCCTCCAGGACCGAAAGTGAAAAGTGAAAGTCCCTTTACCCCTAACTAAATGCACCTGAACATAATAATCTTAGTCTTTAAGATTACTAGTGACTTCCAAGTATTATTGGAGCAGGATGGAACTAAACTTTGTAGGAAAGTGGCCCTCTAGATGCAGGATTGGACACTCCTGACCTAGGGCAGTGGTTCCCAACCACATTCCTGAAGGAAATTCAAGGTAGTTCACTTGTAGATGTCACAAGTGTTAACAAAGTGAGCTTCAAAGTGAATCATGTGCATCTGGTTAGGTGAAGGTACTGCTGACGTTTGGCTTTCACACACCCACAGGGCTTAAGAACATATTTGTCTTCTCCTTGCAGCATTCGGCACTCCGCATTGTTGCATTATAATTGCATTACTCTTTCATAACTGAGATCTTATCCACTTAAGGTATCCGCAGTATGATAAAGCCAACGCAGCACTGGCCTTTCCTGACGGGCGATACAGAACACTGCATGCTTCATCCAGGTCTCTCATTTCATTAGCTATTCTATGAATTTCCAATTAGGCCGAGGGCAACAAGACAGAGCTTTCAGGTCTTTTATCACAGGGGACGAGCAGGCCCTGTTCAGGTACTCTTACAAAGTACTGCTTCTGTGCACCTTTGTTAGAGAAAGGGCATTGTCTGGGAGGAAAAGCATGCCAAACGTGAGCTGCTGTACCCTCCGAGTATTCCATTAAGAGTAAAAGGAGAGTGCAGATAATGAGAGTCCACATCGGCTGAGCCAAACACCTAGACAGTACTGGAAGGAAGAGGCCTCATATCAAAGCAACTCCCTTTTTTTGCTTTATCTCTGTCTCTTTCTTTTCTTTTCCTACTCTATCTATTTGGTTTGTGCTGGTTCCACGCCATAACAATCCTCTGGACAAAAAAGCCCGCCTCTGATTATTAATAAACCTTAAGGCAGGCATCATTATTTTTTCAGCTAGTCCTTTTTTGTAATGCGCAGACAACACCTTTATACCTTTCCCAGGGTCCCGAGCTCCCCATCTCTCTGTGATCTTATTAGCATCCCATCTCCTCCTGCCTGCTGACCAAACTGCATTGCTATGCACTTTCTGTCTCTCTGACCTCTGTGTGGATGGAATTCATTTGGCCTTTCCATCTTCTCCTTCTTTGGGCTGATTTGGCTTAAGCAGGCAGCTGGCCATGGTTATTTCAGATAAACACTATTAAAGAAATATGGACAGTAGAAATAGGATGGAGGATAAAAGAGATGGGATATAGCCGTGCTTCAAAGAAGACTCATCAGCCACTTATTGCGTTCTGAATGCTGATGTGTGACTGATTTGGTCATGTTTACTTCATGTCTGCAAGTTTTGAATGTTCCTCCTGAAAAGCGTAACCTTGACAGTAATTATTAAATCAGTCCTCATTATACATATTTTATATTATTAATATTATTTAAAAAAAAGGTTAGGCTGAAAAAAAAAGAAACCTTAAGGTTAGGTACTGTGGAGGAGAACAGTGTACTGTTTTACACTGCTTGCAAATGCTTGATGTCCTTGGTAGAGTGTTGAATGTGTCAACATCATTACCAAGACCAATAAAATCAGAAGGTCACAAAGAACCAGCTTGTGACAACATTTATTAATAATCTGAAAGTTTATCAGATTCATACTATTATGACAATAGTGGGTCTGAGGGTGTATGCATGTAATTTATTTTGAACCTTTGAATGGTTTCCTTCATGACTAACCTGACTTAAGTTCTGTTGACACCAAGGACGAAAACTGTAAGGTTTTAATAACAGCTATCCACACACACCACAGCTATAACAATAACAACACGGAGGAACAATATTGTTGGAATCACCTTCAGGACAATTTTTGAATGCAGATGAATGATAAAAACACTGACATCCAATCAAGACCCACATGATTTTCACTAGTTCGCTTTTGCATATAATAAACAGCGTAGAGTTAAGCGTGTTTGGCATGCTGTCCGGGAGAGGGCTCCGAGCTCGGTAGTCATTCCCGAGCCCGGGGCACTCCCCCTGCCCAGGGAGAGGGGTCCGAGCTCGGCCTTTGGCCCGAACCCAATAGCGCTCCCCCCCTGGCTGGAGGTGAGGAGAAAATAAACAGGGGGGGTGGGAGGGATGCTGGAATCAGAGATAGCTGAAGGTAGGACTGCTTGGTTATTTAAAGGGACTGTAGTAATGGGATAGGGAGAGTGATTGGATAGGGAGTGATTGCTGATGATGAATTGGCCGTGTTAATTATCTGCGCGAGCTCCTCCTGAAATTTTTTAATGAAACATCACTTAAAAAGCTTGAGCATTTTTGTTTTCTTTGCGCACAAAAAGTGTTCTTGTAGCTTTATAAAAATAAAAATAAAATAAAAATAAAAAACGGTTGAACCATGGATGTCACAAGGACTATTTTATCGATGTCCTTACTTGAACATGTCAGTTGCGTTGCTGTCAATGCAGGGTCAGAAAGCTCTCGGATTTAATCAAAAATAATTTGTGTTTCAAAGATGAAAAAAGGTCTTACAGGTTTGGAACAACATAAAGGTGAGTACTTTTTTCATTTTTGGGTGAACTATCCATTAAATCATGAAGAAATATAGTATTTTTATAGAGCTAGTATTTGATGTATCTTAAATACAACAAAAATATTTTAAATAGCATTTTTTGCTAAACTCGACAAATATCCTTCTTGACTGAAAACAACATTCTGTACAATACAAAAACATTCTGTTCATATTAATACTGAATTATCTTTTCTTCATGCACCACATTGTCCTCAGCACAATATTGTCAATACACTGCACAGCAACTAGATGTTTGCTTTCAATGAAGAAAATGTGGGTGATTGTTAGGGTGCCCTGAAGGTCAATGACAGATCTATTAATTTATTAAAATACAGAGAAAAATACAATAGACTTAAATACACCTCTTCCACAATTAACATGTTTTTTAATTTGAGGGAGAAAAAAGTGGCATTTAAGAGGCATAAAGTCAGAAATGTCAGGGTGGATATTTCTTAGGGAAAAAATTGCATTTTAACAAAGCTTCTTTATTTGAAGCTTGTTATTTATTAATATTTGAAAAACTTGTCTGCCAAAAGGTCATGTGGTGTCACCAACGTGCAGGGAAAAAAATCTGTTCATAAATGTTACTCATTTATTTTTTGCATTTCATTTCAATCAAGCTCTTTATTGACATTTTTGGTTACCAAGTACATAAACTAGTAAATATTAAATATAAAGCATTATTAAGAAATATATTAAAATTGACAGTCAGGTAAAAGTGTTTTTTTTTTTTTTTTTTTTTTTTTTTTCACATAATAAATACTGAAATGATTAATGATTATTTTACTACTTTAAGACTTTAAGGTTCTGGTACAAGGGTAAAACATCAAAATATACACATAAAATACATTTTTAAAACAACCATTATTAAATAATGAGGGCATGACAACACATTTCCAAGGGAGCGCACATTCAAATGATGCTGCAATCTCTTAAAAATCAATAAACTAAAAATCAACTCTTGTCAAATAAAAGTGCCATATATGACAACAACAAACTGACAACCACACTGCTGAGCATTTTACAGACACTAAAAACCAAAGCAACAGAGGGCAGATTTATTCCCACGGCAGTGGACACGTACCATAAGAGCAAGACAGAAAGTAAAGGATGTTCTGTGCTGCTCTGTAAAGGACTCTGGGCTTGATGAGGTGCAGCAGTTGAATGATATACAGAGGCGAGCTCAGGCGAGAGCTGTCCATTAGTTACAGGGTCCTGTAATGTTGGGACTGCAGTACATTATTTTCAAATGCATCAGTCAGCGTTGTGCAGTACAGATAAATTCTAATGTCTCGGATCTGTAATGCATACTCTCACCATTGCTATATTACGCGATGGGTTAGAAGGGCAGCGCAGGAGAAGGGGGAAAAAATGTAATTTATTTTTCACTGTGGCCAGTGTTCTTCCCATTACCTTCAAACGTGAGATAAGTTATAGCTTTTAACAAGCACCTTTAGCCACCAGAGCACGCTGCACACAATGCCGTGGCGCTGAAAATGAGATTTAGAGGTAAAGATAGAGAGGGAGAGGTAGAGGTCAATGATGACCCCATGTACGGCCCCAAAGTGTGACATGGCACAAGGACAAACATCGTCACGCTGATGAGTTCAATAAACACCGGTACTACAAAACTCACAATATTGTCAATAAACTATAATGCAGCTAGATTTTTACATTGGAAGAAGAAAATGTGGGTTACTGTTAGGGGCCTTGATAACCCTATGTCATCGGAAATGTCTTTCTTTCTTCAGTCGAAAAGAAATTAAGGTTTTCGAGAAAAACATTCCAGGATTTTTCTCCATATAGTGCACTTCAGTGGTTAAAAAGTTAGCTTTTTTTGTGTGAAAATAACCGATTGCTTCACTTTGGACCTTCAACCCATTGGGTCCCAAGAATTATATAGATATAGGTATAGATGTACAGTATCTCACAAAAGTGAGCACACCCCTCACATTTCAGCAACCATTTTAATATATCTTCTCAAGGGACAATACTATAGAAATGAAACTTGGATATATATTCGAGTAGTCAATGTGCAGCTTGTATAGCGGAATAGATTTACTGTCCTCTGAAAAAAAAAAACAGATGCACAAGTGCTGCCAGCACTGCTTTACAGGTTGCAGAAGTAGAAGGTCAGCTTGTCATTGCTCAGACCATACGCCGCACACTGCAACAAGTCGGTTTGCATGGGCGTCATCCCAGAAGGAAGCCTCTTCTGAAGCTGGCTCACAAGAAAGCCCACAAACGGTTTGCTGAAGACAACCAGTCCAAGAGCATGATTTACTGGAACCATGTCCTGTGGTCTGATGAGACTAAGATAAACTTGTGTGGCACAGATGGTGTCCAGCATGTGTGGTCATGCCCTGGTAAGGAGTACCAAGAAAATTATGTCTTGCCTGCAGTCAAGCATGGTGGTGGTAGCATCATGGTCTGGGGCTCCATGAGTGCTGCTGGTACTGGGGAGCTGCAGTTCATTGAGGATTCCATTATGTACTGTACATTCTGAAACAGTACAATGATGCCTTTCCTTCAGAAACTTTTTAAACATTATAACGACCCCAAACGCACCACCAAGATGATAACTTTTGTGAGATACTGTATATTTGCATTGTATAAGTAAAGTATTGGTTATGGTCATGCCACAACACAATTTTCATTAAATGTAAACTCTGTGGTGTAAAAGGGTTTCCAACCTATATAAAACCATCATGAATATAAAAAGCACTATAAGTTTGTAAGAACTTGGCACATTAACTTGAACATCCTCAAGTCATTGCTCTTCGATCAAAGTCAACTATGCCCCAAGACTCTATGACATTCTGGTTCATAGATGTGGCTTGGTTATCTATTTCAATGTAAATATTGCCCTGTTGAGAGCATTATTGATCAGGTCCTCAGCAAACCACATGGGTTTAAAGGAATAGTTCACCCAAAAATGAAAATTCTGTCATTAATTACTCATCCTCATGACATTTCAAACCCATAAGACCGTTGTTCATCTTTGGAACACAAATTAAAATATTTTTTGATAAAATCTGAGAGCTTTCTGACCCTGCTTAGACAGCAACCGAACTACCACGTTCAGGGCCCGGTAAAAGGTACTATGGACATTGTTGAAACAGTTCATGTGACATCAGTGGTTCAACCTTAATTTTATGAAGCTATGAGAATCTATCTAAGCTACCTTTCTAAGTTCTCGAATTTCATCAAAAATATCTTAATTTGTGTTTCAAAGATGAACAAAGGTCTTAAGGGTTTGGAACAACATGAGGGTGAGTAATTAATGACATAATTTTCATTTTTGGTTTTGCTTTTAAAGTATGTCTATAACACAAATGGTGCAAGACAAGACTTTCACCATTACTGATCAGAGATCATGAAACAGCTCTGGGAATCACTTTGTGTTCGGCAGACTTCCAAAAGAGGGGGCTAGACAATGAACTGAACCGCTGTCCCTAAGCCTGACAGCTGACATCATCCGACTCCCTGCCAGAGCTCATCTCATATGTGTGTACATATGGACGGAGGCCAAGGTTATCACAGCATAACCCAGAGGCAACAATTTGACAGTCTATTAGTAAGTATTCAATGACTGATGAAACAGACGTGGTCTGCTTTAAGTTAATGATTCATACTCGACAGAGCTCACTTCTAATTCACTTCCCTCTACACTAAATGGTCGAGAAAAGAAAAGGGAAAAAAAGCACATCCCCGCATTCAGATCTGTAAAAGATAAACGGACCTTTCAATCAAAGCCAGTTCTAGTCACACTGCATACATCTTAGTGTCAATTATTGACAACTGACTAATTAGTTGTGCCCTTTTTAAGCCTTTCTCTTAGTTTGGAGCTGTTTAAATATGCTAAATCAATAAGAGCTCTAATGCCCCACCATTGTCTGCGGACGTGCAGTCCAACAGTATAGCAGAGCGCATCCATCAAAGAAATGAAGACTTTCACTTAAATTAACATCAACTTTTCATATTGCATAAATGTTTTAGACTGTGATCGTCATCCCATGTGAAGCTATAACATTTTGTTTATAGAGTTTGTTTATTAAATATACAGTTAAGGTCAAAAGTTGCAATCTTCTTTTCAGAATCTGCAAAATGTTATAAGGGGGATCATACAAAATGCAAGTTATTGATTATTTAGTACTGACCTGAATAAGATATTTCACATGAAAGATGTGTTCATATAGTCAAATTCTTTGGTTTTCCAGCATTTTTGTGTATTTGAACCCTTACCAACAATGAATGTATGCTTTTGAGATCCATCTTTTTCACACTGAGGACAACTG
Source organism: Garra rufa (assembly GCF_049309525.1). Taxonomy (NCBI): domain Eukaryota; kingdom Metazoa; phylum Chordata; class Actinopteri; order Cypriniformes; family Cyprinidae; genus Garra; species Garra rufa. The sequence goes on along the minus strand of NC_133363.1, from coordinate 7,818,716 downwards.
AGGGACTCATATGTAACTATTACAGAAGTCGGGGGTGAAAACTTTTGAACAGAATGAAAATGTATACATTTTTACTTATTTTGCACAAATATCATAGTTTTTCACTTAGTAAATGCCCTTCAGAAGCTACAGAAGATAGTTACATGTTTCCCAGAAGACAAAATAAGGAAGAACAGCACACAGTTAAACTGTTCAGGACAAATAAGGGACTAATAAACAGCTACCACAAAAAATAAAAAATAAAAAAAAAAAATCAGCTGTGGATCATACAGGTAACAACACAGGATTAAGAATCAAGGGGATGTAAACTTTTGAACGGGGTCATTTTTTATAAATTCAACTACCATTTTTTCTTGTGGACTATATATAAACATCTTTTATGTGAAATATCCTATTCAGGTCAGTACTAAATAAACAATAACATACATTTTGTATGATCCCACTTATTTTGGTAAAATATTTAACATTTTGCAGATTCTGAAAGGGGGATGTAAACTATGTAAACTACTGAAATTTAAACTTCACAATAGAAAAGTATGTATTATGGAAACCAGAAAATGCAAAAAGCAATGTGAAGATTATATTTTGGTAAAGGATTTTTACGTTAGACAAGTCACTTAAATGTTTTAGACAATAAAGTGCCAATTAATAGAGGAGAGAGGTGGGCAATTAGGATGACGATATGACACATGCCAGATTAAAACAAGTATTCCAGTGCGCCAACAGCTATTAAACTAACAATGAAATGGAAGTATAGTAGTCTAAAATGTATCTCATTGTAATGGATTAATAAAAAATAGGAAATTGTAGGACGAGAAATTGATTCTATCCATCGGCTATTGCACAAATGAATGAAAACTTGCAGAGGCAGGTTGAAGCAGACTAAATAATTCAGGAATCCTTCATCTGTAATCAGAGAGAAGTCTGTTGTATGACAGTAAGAGATGCCATTTTGCCATTAAACATTATGAAGTAAAAAAATGAAGCATGCATTTAAAAATAGATTTTCATTTCATGTCAACTTGAATGTTGTGAGCTTGTAAACTAACTTTTGTGGCTATTTACTATTTGAGCCGTAAATTTAATTTGTTTTGTTCTAAACATGGTAAGCTTGTGCAATCTTGAATTTTATCCTTGGTTTGGTTTGCTTTCCTTTTCCTTTTCCCTCACCTTTTCCAACATTAAAGGTGTATTAACCCCTGCTGAAAAAAAAAAACAGCCTAGGCTGGTTGGCTGGTTTTAGCTGGTCAACCAGGCTGGTTTTAGCTGGTCATAGCTGGTAGCAGGCTGGCTTTAGAGGGTTTTTGGCCATTTTCCCAGCATGGTCAGGTTGGACAGGCAGGTCTTAGCTGGTCAGGCTGGGAGACCACCAGCTAAAACCAGCCTAACCAGCCTGGCCAGGCTGGGAGACCAGCTTAAACCAGCTACTTCCAGCTTAAACCAGCTAAGAACAGCCAACCAGCCTAGGCTGGTTCTAGCTGTTTTTTTTGTTGTTTTTTTTAGCAGGGACATTAGCAAACATTTCAGAGAAATTCAAAAAAAGGATAATTGTCTATTGTGAATAGTGTAGCATTATACAAAGCACAACTCACACAGAAGTCACTGTCAAAGCAGGCAGCTTTCTGCTGGTCAGTGCTGTGAATCCGAGTGACCAACTTGAAACCATTGCGAAATCCTCAAGGTGCGTTCACACCGGACGCGAATGAAGCGGCAAGCGCGAGTGATTTACATGTTAAGTCAATGCAAAGACGCAAATAGCCATCCTGCGGCGCGAAACGCGCGAATGAAGCGGCGCGCATTGAGCGTTTCAAGCGATTGCCGCGCGAGTTCAAAAATCTGAACTTTGGCGAAAATCCGCGCCGCGTTAACCAATCAGGAGCTTGCTCTAGTAGTGACGGAGGCAGAAATCCGAAACAACAATGGAGGACAAAATCACCGTTGCTGTCTGTGGTTACTCGGAGCTGTACGATACATCTTTGGACTTTTGTAGAAACAGGAATAAAAAGGATCTTGCTAGGAAGAAAGTGAGTGAAGAGGTCGGACAATCTGGTTAGTTTTAAAAAACGCTCTTTACTCAATTTGACCTACATATACATACATATTAAGACTACAAGCAAGCTAAAGCTGGCAAATTGAGCTCATTCACCTATTTTACAACTACTTTCCCGCTGACGAGTGGCAGAAGCCCCTCCCATGACGCGAATTCACGTCTGTTGTGAAGAAAATGTCATGCGCGAATGACGCGAATTTTACCGCGCGAATGGCGCGAGTAAACTCAAATGTTCAAGCGTTCAACTACAGCGTTTTTTCCGCGCAAGTCGCGTCCGGTGTGAACGCACCATCATATAGGGAACTTTTCCATGCTCAAATGAAATTTCAAGAAAGATTCCTAATAAATGACTGAAAACAAGACTGCCTGATGCTGCTTATGCCAATATTAGCACACAACCGCCACTGCATGTATACATGTATGTACAGTATTCATGAGGGCCTCACCTCCCTTCAGGCTAAATGAAGCACCACGGCCATGTCAGGCCTGAGCGTAATGTCACCACACTCTCTTGCCTCATCATGTGCCAGCTCTGTTTACCACACATGGGCAGCAGAAATGAATAATGGAGGGGTCTACAAGATGCTCTTAATTACAGATCTGCCCAGCACTGTGAATTATTCAGTTCTTTGCTTATGTAGGCGTTTATGGTATGCTATAGTTAACATAACTGCCTAACCAAGCATCAGATACCCTCAGGGGTATCTATGTGTTTCAGGTCCTCCTTGCACTCAGGCAGGTGCAAAACGCTGAATAAAGACAAATGGGAACACATGGGTTTTTCCATTTAGCAGATGGAGAGTAAAGAAACAGGGAAGAGGTCATGCACTGCATATCCAACAACACATTATAGTGGGTGCTGTCATGTAAATAGTGAGTCTGTTGCAGTACCTAATGAGCTACTTACCTACATTGACAATCCTATAACTACACTAAAAAAAGATTAGTTGTTGTATGTATCATGTCAGTTTGGAAATTAAATGTCCAGTGAGTGGCATTAAAAGTTTAAAGCTTCATTGCATTTGAAAATAACTAAACACTTACACTAAATCCCACCCTAAACCTAACAAATAGATTTAAAGGGACAGTTCACCCATTCATTTCATCAATGAAATCCGAGAGCTTATTAATGAGAGCTTATGCTATTTTTGTTTTCTTTTGTATCAAAATGTATTCAAATCATGCACTATGGGAATGCTGTTTTAAAGTCATAACATAGTAGTGTGCAAGAAATTACACAAAAACAAGTCTTTATTAATCAATAACCTGCCCCTGTAATCATAATTTGTGTGAAAAGAATTAAAATTGTTTGTTTTACTGCTACTAGTGTTTATTTCATTAAATCATATTTATAGGTACATTTTCAGAATTTTCCAAACATATAGAGACACATTTTTCCAATGAGCTTGGGACAGTTTTAGCTAATGTTTATATGTATTTCTTTTATTTTTATTTATTTATTTTTTCAGAAACAGAAACACTTTAGCAACTAAGCTAATATGCAATTTCAAATTCAGCCATCAATCACTAGCTTTCTATTGATTCAGCCGACTATGTAAGACAGTACACAGCAAAGTAGTGATTGACACACAACAAAAAGGCCCACTCAGGTTTCCTGGAAATGCAATATTTGAAACTTACTTTGGTTTTAGACTGCTCAGGCTGATCCTGTATGGCATCCTGAACGGCTTCCATCACAGTTCAGACGACTAGTAGGGGGGAAAGAGAAAGACAGACAGATGCCTATCAGTTCTCAGGTTTATCTAAATGAAGATGAATAAACGTCAGCAGTAACTCACATCAAGTAGGCTAACCTACTGCACAAGTACACAATTTGCAACACTTTCTAAGTGAAATGTTTAGTAGGTGGCGCTAAAAGCACTCTCAGTTTTATCCAAAACAGATGAATGTGAATCTGGCAAAGTTGATTGTTGCACTTGTGTCAGCTCATAAATAAAATGCCCAGTGAATGGCTTGCGCTACAAAGCACAAACAGTGCTGTACCAGGTGAGCTACCGAGCAAGTTTACTTTGTTAGAAAAGCCATACATATGAAGATAGTTGTGTGATTTAAATGTTAAATAAATTAGTTTACAAATCATACACCAGGGTAAAAGCATTTTGAGGTAATTTTACTACTTAAAAAACAGGTCTCTATTAATAAATAAATGAATTTGTACTAGGGTTGTTCCGATTCCGATACTAGTATCGGAAATGCCGCCGATACCACAAAAAATCTAGCATCGGAATCGGCGAGTACTTGAACCCACGTACCGATCCGATACCATTTTCTTAAGATATAAGTTATTCCCACTAGCAAATCAGAAGCCAGTTCTTCTTCGCGGCTCAGAATGCAAACAGTGTTGCCACAAGCAACCACTGTTTAAAGCAGCGAAGTAGAAATACAAATGTGCTAGCAGTTTGTCCGCTAAAACGGCGGCATGTCTCATATGTAGGGCTTTATGATTTCTGCGATGCGGAAAACACGGACGGAATCGCGGAATCCAGTCAAAATGGAATTTACAGTTTAACGCGGAACGTCACGGAATTTGTCAAAGTTTGATGCATTAATCAAAGGTAGTTCATTACACTTAAATCAAATCGTGATATGGACTAATATTAAGCCAAAACCGACTGTTTAAATATGAATTAATGCGTGGTTCTGTGTTAATGAATTGTACAGGCGCGTGGTTTGTTTACTCCTTGTACTGAAGCGCACGGGACACTTGCGGTAATATTAAAGGGCTCCAGACTGTGACCAATTTTTCTGCCAGTGTTACTAATTTTCGTGAGCGGTCACACTGGCGCGACCACCGCGTTGTTCAACTCATAAGCTCTGCCATTTCTGTCTCAGATGAGAAACATAAAATGGCACGCGAAACGAAAGTGAAACTAACACGACACGTTTGAGCTGCTCAGCGCTGACCGTTTATCAGCTTGGACTGCAATGCAAACAAACTTGCATGAACCCCGAACAGCTTTATTCGGGAGTCAACGTTGATTTTGCAACACTGTTACTGCTGCGAGATGCAGTGAGGAGCATTTGAAAATGCCGCAATGAATAAGGTTGCTGCGAGATCTAGTGAGAATCTTTCAAATTCTGGCCAAAATTCTGTTATAAACAGGGCTGATGTACGTCAGAAAACCAGATTAGTAATACTAACTATATGAAAAAATATTACTGTCAAATGTATGTCATATAATAAAAATACTCTAGTTCACTGTATATATCACTGTATATTTGTTTTATTAAGGAATAAGTATGAAGCACACAATAAAATAATTTATTAGTATTATCTACAGCTGTATTTACAATTACACACCCAGGTATCGGATTAGTACTCGGTATCGGCCGATACCCCGAGCCCAGGTATCGGAATCGGTATCGGGAAGGAAAAAAGGGTATCGGAACATCTCTAATTTGTACACATCGCAATATATATCGCAAGAAAAAAATATATTGCAATGTAATTTTTTCCCAATATCATGCAGCCCTAGTTGACACTATTGTCCTATTTAATACTGTAAAGTTGCTTTGACACAACCCGTATTGTTAAAAGTGTTGTTAGATTAGTTTGTTGTTTATATTTAATAGCAAAACTTTAATTAGCACACTAACAACTAAAACTCTGTTGTAAAACTATTTCTGTCAAGTTGCATCAAGTGTTCCACACACAAAAAAAATTTGCTATTAATTAGTTATTTGATGCTATAAAAATAGGGTGTGGTGTTATGAATTCACCTTATGATTAGTACTTCGCAGACTCAGACTCCAAACAAATCACAACAGCACAGACTTGGCACAAAATGACGTCCTCAGTGCAAAATGGCATACTGGGATGTTTTGGTTCACTCTTCTATGGAGAAAGGAAGTGGAGACACATCACCTACACCAACATCTTTTTTTCTTTTCTTTTTTTTTTACAGTCTATGAGCTGCATCCTAAAATTGATCCGGTTTAAAGCACAGCCACTGCAGCCATACACATGCAGATAGACGCTTCAACAACTGAAAAACCCACAAACATGATTTAAAAATATGTAGTTTTGTACAACCTGAAGAGCACACTGAACGATACTGCATCATCAAACACAAAGCAAGCTGCCCCTCTCCATCTGCCTGTGAATGGATGATTGTTTACTTGAAGTGTTTTGAGTCACTTATGTGATTACCATGACAGAGAGCAGTCTAGGTCTTTTCATAGAGCGCCAATCTCCATCTCTTCTAAGGGCCGTCTCAATTATTCATAGCCTAGGCCTATTTGTGTCTTTGTGCTCTCTGGAGTTGTTACTCTGCACGCTAAAACCTTCACACAGCTGAAACTAGATTGCCGGTTTTATGAGAGAGCATCTTGTGAAATAAATGCTAGCCAAGTGACATATAGTGTGGGGTCAAGGTGCACAGTGAATGCAAAGAAGCGCATGTGGATCGGGCCATAATCAAGTACCATGTCTTATTCACTCGAGTGGCATAAAAGAGCACATTTCAAGTGCCCAACCAAACTGAATGAAACACGTTAGAAAAGTTCAGACCCGGACGTATATGACTTCAGAGTTATTGTGTAACACTGACCCTGAGTGGTTTTTATTATAAAATATCTTTATGAATTAATTCAAATAAATGTGGAATCCAAAACAAATGGACACCACATAATGTGTCACAAGGGTTCTGAGAAGGTTGCACTTGATGCATTAACATGTACATCTGTGACATTGAATAAAAGCAGAGATTTAATAGAAAAAAAAAAACTGTTATTGTTATTTCGCAATTAACTCAGCCTCTCAGGGCTCTATGCTTACTTTCCTTTTTAGAAGCACTTGTGCTCCTAACTTTAAAAATTGAATAGAACAGCCAAAATTTCAGGAGCATCTTCTAATCAATAATCAAAAAATATGATCAAAAACTTGCCTTCCCACTACGAGGTGATATTTGACTCCTTAAAGTGATTTACAGGGGAATTTAGTTTTTACCTTTGGAATAGAATTTTAGCAACTTTATTAAAAGCATGTCATCATTTATGTCAATTGTTTTAAAAATGTTTATATTTTTTTTAAATTTCTAATTAAAACAACACAATACGAACAAGTAGAATAAGAGTTACCAATCAAAGGAAATCAGTATAAACAACTAGGGATGCACCGAAATGAAAATTCTTGGCCGAAACCGAAAACCGAAAAAGAGGAAACCAAGGCCGAAAACCGAAAACCGAAAAACACCGAAAGAATTATGCCAATTATTAGTGCCATTGCATTTAAAGCTGTGTACTAATCTTACTAAAACCAAGGCATTGCAATTGCATAAATTAATATTAAAATTTCAAAGAAAAAATCAGTTATATTAATTTAAACAATTATTATCAATCAAGTATTATATTACTTAAATAACATATACATATATTTTACTGCCTTTGTTTAATTGTTTTCATTTTTATAACACATTATCTTGTGGATCCATCAGTTCACATTTACAACTCTACGTGTTTCTCTTTCAGCAGAAGTCGCTGTCAGAATGGAACACAAAGCACCGCAGCAAATGACTTTGAAACGTGCAGCGCTCATATTTATTCAATGGATAGCCTTTTGAAGTTTCATCGCAATTCTTGTCTTTCAGTCCCCACATTTAAGACCACCTGAAATCATAATTAAGACTTTCTTAACCCCTAATAACACTGCAGTCATCAATGAAAATTAAGAGCTTTAAGTCTTTCAAAAAACAACCCTTACACAAAATACGTTTATTTTTATGTTTTTCCCACCATGTTTGGGGCACAAGAAAAATATTAGGGGACTAAATTAATATCAGCATATGAAGTATAATAGTCTCTCATTGTCTCTGAGAGAATGCACGTCAGATGCTGAAAGCACTGTCAGTTTTTACTTTCACTTTAACATATTGCGCAGTTTTCCCGCTGCTTGTGTGATATCCATTGGCTCACCTCCATGGTTTAAAACATAAATATGCATAAAAATACAGTATATAGAAAAGACATATCTTTAAATTATTGTGATGTTACAACGTAAAGCCATTGTTTTTAACTCTGAAAGCTACATCTGTCTGCGCGCAATGCGCTGATCTTCTCTCATCACTGCACACACGACTGCAGACATACCCCCTCTTGAAATTTCGGCTTTACAAGTTTTGCAAATCGCTATCCGTGGGTCTTTCTCAGATATACTGATATACGTCCACACCGCAGACGTGTTGCTTCAGACAAGCACGTGCAAGCTGCGGATTCTGTTTGCGTCAACATACTGTTTCGGCCGTGTTGTTTCGGTGATAAAAGTCTTTCGGCCGAAAACCGAAAATGCACTTTTGGGCCATTTTCGGCCAAAAATTTTCGGTGGCCGAATATTCGGTGCATCCCTATAAACAACATTTATTTGTACTGCAGAAGTGGCACAGAAGAACACAAAAGTGGCTTGTAGGTAGGGCTGCACGATATTGGGAAAAAATTACATTGCGATATATTTTTTTTCTTGCGATATATATTGCAATGTGTACAAATTCATTTATGTTCATCAAGTTGTTTTGAACTGCTTAAAAATCAAATAATAATTCAAGAATAATTGGGGTAATTTTGTAAGCATTTTCAAAGAATAAAAAAAAACATAAAAGTACAGTATAATCAAAACCCTGAAATAAAATACTTTTTAAAGCTTATTTTGGGTAGTTTCATAAACAGTTTGACTCACCTTATTCACTGTCAGTTCAGGCAAATCAAGGTTCTAATATGAAATTAATAATGAATGTTGCTTTTACCCTGATGAAAGGGAAATCAGCTTCTTCCTTTCACGAAAAACATTAAAAGCTTAGCCAAGATGGAGGAACAGCTGATCATAGCTGTTACAGGGATAACATTTTTTAGCAGCAGAGCTACTGCAAGCAATTTTTAGTTTTGGAAATCCATTTATCTTTGTTTATTTATCTTTGCTGAAACTTCCGCGTCTTTAGGAGAGCGCGGGTCATGGTTGCTTAGCAACGGCAGACGCCACTCTGCCACTCAAGTTACAGAGCGCTTTGGAAAGAAGGAGAAAGCGGCGCGCCTAGCGTTTTCCACACGTTTTTAGGCGCGACATGTGAACGGTCCCTTAAATTCATAGTGTTTCCGCGAGTTGTGGCAACAACTGCCAGGCACTCCCGACAAAGCACCTGTTTTTGGTCAGCAGCATCCTTTTTGCATCCAAAATACTTCCATATGACCGACGTTGCGTTTTCTCTCCCGTTCCGAGCTCATTTCGCCATGAGCACGCAGAGACTGCATGCATTAAGTAGGTGAAGCAACGTGTGCATTGTAGTTTTTAAAGAACCCTTATACATGAGTTAATTACTTTATTTTAGACAAATATAGATTCGTGAATTGAAAGTTTAGAAATATAGAAAGTAAATTTTTAAATCAGACACACAATTTTTTTTTTTTGCCCTGCATCGTGACTGCCACGATGTGACTATCGCGCATGCGTACATCGCGATGACGATGCTGAAACGATCTATGGTGCAGCCCTGCTTGTAGGTGTATTTTCATGTTTTTAATGAGGCTCAGAGGTGGCATAAGTGCAATCAAATAATAAATTCATTTTGAGATTAATGTTTTAAATATGAAATTTTGAATACCAACATTAAAATGATTTAAATAACTGAAGAGATATTTTAAAAATGAAACTAAAACTGCCAGTTGGTGGCAGCAAGTCACTGATTTAATTACTGAATCATATCATTCATTTGATTCGTTCGAACAGCTGATTCATTCAGGAATAAAGCAAGTGACTGTCTTTATAAAAGGGAAATTGAATCGACTCACTTGATTCGTTTAAAAATGCACATTCATTCATAAACGAAACAGCGCTGTGTTTGAGTGGAGATGCTCATCGGCTCAGTTGTGACTTGTTTCAGAACATTTTTGACAACGAAATTGAGCAAAAACAGGCAATAGTGTTATAATCAGACAAAGTCACTTAATATTAACTTCTTGTTTATTGAACTGTTGTATTAAATCAATATCTCATTTACAAACTCCCTTAAAAATCATTAAAAGATGTCACTCATCTTAGTTCATCGCGATCTCACAAAGTTCCATTATAATCAACAAAGCTCTCTACACTGCACAATGAATCTTTATTTACACTCTCTCTACACTTTGTTTTATGAAAGGATTCGTGTGATATGTCTGTGATACATTACTCAACGTTGCAAAATAACATTGCTGAGGGGGTCGGGAGTGTTGCAGTAGGGGTGTGCCCGAAGCGTGAATCTGTATTCGGAAAGCAAATAATGCATTCTACGGAGCCACTAAAAGGACATGGTTAGAAAAAGCAAGCGCACAGTCAAAAGCAATTCCAATGCCCTGCATATTAACAACTCCCTGATGCCTGCAATTTTTATACAGTATAATTACCCAACGATTTAATTGTCCGGGGGAAGGGGGGGTATGGATCATGATGCCGGCTCAACATTGTGATGTCTGTCAGCCATCGACGAAGGCCCAACCTTTTGTACATTTCCTATTGTAAATATTTCAACACTTAATTTATAATTAGTAATATACATTGCTAAGAACTTCATTTGGACAGTTTTCTAAATATGATTTGTTTTTTTGCACCCTCAGATTTCAAATATTCAAATAGTTGTATCTCGGCCAAATATTGTCCTATCCTAACAATCCATAATCAATGGAAAGCTTATTTATTCAGAGTGATTCAAAGTGAGCCTTATGACTGGTTTGTGGTTTATGGTCACATATATACATATTTTTATTGCAAAATTGAAGCAAGAACATAATGTAAGTGTCTAAAATGCATGTACACAGTTCAGTTGAATAATAAAGTTAGTCTTTTTAAGGAAATTATGTTAAACTGAATGTACAAAGCAAACGGTTTGCTGAAATAACCACAACATTAACATGAACACATTGTGACCCTGGACCACAAAACCAGTCTTAAGTAGCACGGGTATATTTGTAGCAATAACCAATACATTGTATGGGTGAAAATTGTTGATTTTTCTTTCATGCCAAAAATCATTTAAATATTAAGATCATGTTCCATTAAGATATTTTGTAAATTTCCTACTGTAAATATATCGAAACTTAATTTTTGATTAGTAATATGCATTGATAAAAAACTTTATTTTCTCAGTATTTCGATTTTTTTTTTTGCATCCTCAGATTCCAGATTTTCAAATAGTTGTATATCGACCAAATACTGTCCTATCCTAACAAACCATCCATCAGTGAAAAGCTTATTTATACAGCTTTCAGATAATATATGCATCTCAATTTAAAAAAAATTGAACCTTATGACTGGTTTTGTGGTCCAGGGTCACATGAAAGCTGTGTTGATTACAGAATAACAGTTGACACCTAGAATATTTTCTTATAAAATCTTCTTTATATTGTGGAAAATACAATAAATTTAGCAAATTTGTGTTATTAATTATTTAATACATGCAAGTACTTTAAAATATGTTTATAATATAAAAAAATGATATAAATATATATAAAATAGTTTTTGACTATTAGTGAACAGAAGTTAATTTAGGATAAGTTTGGGAAAGTGCAAGGGTAGTCCACCCATAGAAAATATAACAAAATACAATTTTTAAATCTTAAATCTACATAAAGTTATGTACATTTCTACATATACCAATTCATTTTAATTAGAATAAAGTGATGTAACATCACTAAGATAGAAGTAGCATGATCTAAAAATGAACAAAAGTGTACAATACCATTAAACAAAATAAACAATTGTGAAAAGATTTTTAAAAATTCATGATACCTATAATATACCTATATAAAGCATTTGTAATCACTAAAGTAACCATTAAACATCTCAAAAGCATAAAATGTGCTTTCCTTGTGCTATCCTTGTCAAACACAAGCTGCAGTATGAAACGTATACAGATTCTCTTCTCATCATGACAAGATGTAATATGATATGTCATAATTATAAAAACACACCTGATGGAAACACACTTTGATGGAAGAATAAAACTTAAATGAGATGATTATCACAAGCAAACTGATTACCACAATCTTCAAAAAGTAGTACAAGCTAGTTATTTAAAAATTTTGGCAACAGTGCGAGACTAAAACACTGATACATTTCAGGGTTTTTAATTATTTTAATTATGATTAATTACATACAGTAAGCACTCAGGGTATGTGCACTTCCTGTCGGGTTCGACTGCGATCGAACAGCTTTTAGTGCTGATTGAAGTAACACATTTTCACTGTTGAAAAATAACAAAAGCTGTTGTTTTAAAGTTGCATCTCTATATTATATTATGCTATTTAAATGTTATACCTCATAAATATGCAAAACTGTTAAATGTGATGCCCAACCCACTGTGGTCAACTAAATTACATAAAATGAAAATTAATTACTGAAAATAAACTGAGCAACACGCAATTAAATGGAGTGGTGCTGGCAAGACTCCTCTCATCTTACCAATCACTGTGTATGCATCTTCAATCATGTCCTCTGTTAATCAAAGTCATGTTACCCCGAAGAAAGGACTAGAGATGCTTTTTACACATAAAGACAATCAAGGCTACACACTCGACTGCTGAGTTGAAAGAAGAATGCGTTTGACAGTGTGTGAGAAAGTACACATTAACACTGGCTCTCCAAAAGTGAGTCCATTTACAAGTTAATGATAAATAATTATTTTAAAAAAAACGTGGTTGCTTATCTATTTATTTCTTTATGTAGAGGGCACCTATTTCCACGAAACTCTAATATAAATAAAGAATTTGATCCAGAGCGGTCATTGTTAATCTTTCTGCTAGAAGAGGTTTGATTCAACGGCTTCATCAGTATGCAAGCAATTAATGAACTGCTTTGCATAATTAAGATGATGGCTTAACGGCAATGTAAAAAAAAAAGAGAACTGTAATTACTGAACAATTATACAGCGTTTACAATTATAGCGCTAATTTTCACAAGCACATAGTATCATTTTTGTTACGTACGCGAGTGTATTGTTCTCATGCTGTCCGTTTTAAGGAAAATGTTGCACACCACACACTGAATACAAATTTCTTTAAAAAGATTGTTAACCTGAAACATTATCAAGAAGAATGTTTCCATCTTATGTAAAAACTGTGAATGTTTACACTAGGAACATTTTACTTTCTAATTCAATTTTAGTACTACTCAAAAAAACGTTTCATGCAACTTGCAATGCTCCGTTTTATTACAGTAACATAAAATAAAACAATTTTAGATCTTTTGGATTTATATTAAAAGGCAGCATTAAAGATGCTGTAGTACAGTATTTCAGTACAGCAAACAAATCATTTTTATCATTGACAAAAAATGTTTTATTTTACTTGATAAAACCTAAATTCCTATTCTAATGTCTCTTCTCTTGGTTGCCATCTTAAGGGTGGTTTAGTGTCCTCTCATGAACTGCTGACTCATGTTGGAGTTAAATGAGCAAGTGTTTTTATTCATACAAATTGTCTTTAACTTGACTTTTAATTCTCTTTTTGATTTAAGAAATAAGAAATGAGAGTGATCATTTTTAAGGAAAAAGAACAAATGTCAGGTGAGGTATTTAAATGCTTTAATCACCTTTCTTAGCCAAACTACATTAAAACCTGTCTTTCTTTGGTTTAACAAATGAAGGAATAGCAAATAAAGATACATATGCTTGCAGAAGCATCATGTGACAACAAAATGAGAAAGCTTGATAACTTAGCAAGCTATTTTGGTTCTATATGAATCCCGCTTTAGAGTTCAGAAATCTCTTGCATTCATTAAAATTCCATTCACTTTTTTTTAACAGTCGGTCTTTATAGAAAAAAAGATATACGCATCTTCTCTTAAACCATTAATCCAAGAAACGTCTTTGAAAAAAATAATTCTCTCCATGAATCTCATCAGTATGCAAGCGAATAATGAAACGTCTGCTCTGCATAATTAAGATGAAGGCTTAACGGCAATGTAAAGAAAAAAAGAAAAGGAATTGCTATTACCAAAAAAAAAAAAAAAATTACAGCGAGCTCCCAATTACATCACGCTAATATTCACGACCCAAACGAACTCATATCTTAAAGCGAAAATTTCCAGGCGAGTGAAACGAATGCGGATAATGATCTCGGCGCTTTAATTAACAACGGCTCTAAAAATCTCTGAGCAGGAGACCTGACGAGACAGAGCGGCACAGCCGGCGGATTGCTCTGAAAGCAAGGACAACAGCTCCAGCCCCAGCCCCGTTCACTCAGGCTCCGGGTGTCCTCTCGTACCCCTCCAGATGCCCACACATTGCTTCGAGCGGTTGCCAGACTGCCACACAACCTCTTGATCATCAGTCTTAGCAGTCACGTAGGGTACAATAGGCTCTGAAAGCAGTTAAGTACACAATTGGCTGTATAACACTGTGGAAATATTACATAAGGGATAGAGAACATCCCTAGGGCAAAGATTATTCCGAGTAAGCAAGTACGTCATGCCAACTTCATCCCAATCCAAAGGTAGTTCCCAAAACATACAGACAAAATCCTGAAGTTGTCCTGAGGAATCCGGACTTGAGAGCAAGTGAAAAAAAACATCCAAAGGATGCTCGCTTTGAACGAAGGCCTTGTGAGGAACAACACGAAAAAAACGATTAGCACTTCTCCATTCGACTGTACAAAAAAAAAAAAAAAAAACACGACAGTTCCTCCTGTACCACACACCCTCCCTCCGCTTTGTCTCAACAATGTGTCACATTAGGGAGAGATCAAGTATGCAAATCAGGCCGTTGATTACGAGAAGCCAAACACAAAAGGTAAGAATGGGTGGAATTAGCAAGAACGCAGACAGCAGGGCACGTCCGACGACAGCGACAACGGCGGCGACGGTCCCGCTCCCGCCATCGCTGTGCTGGCCAAGGCGCCGTTGGCATTCCTGGGTGCTGGAAGAGCCCGTGCTCTCACATACTTACGTACTCATGCATTTACATTTCCTCATGAAGCTTCTCTCTACATCCCTCTCTCTCTCCCTCTCTCTAGCTAAGCTGCACTACGCAGCCAACATCACGAATGACTCCGCAGACACTCCTGTGGGGGAAGAGGCAAAGCTGGCAGCTCCTCAGAGGGGCACACGCCCAGCCAAGTGGGCAGGACGGCACCCAGTAGTGTGGGGGACGGCAGGGAACTTCCAACTTCCCCCTAAATGAGGCTTGTTGACATTTGCATTTCCTTTTCTTTTTGTCGCGCTAACACGTTCAATTGTTTTAGGAAGGTGCCTTCTGCTACCGCCCTTTTGAAAAGCGATTTATTGTGCCAGTTTCCCCATATCTGCCATCCGCACGTCCCCTCCCCTGTCTCCTAGCCACCAGCTGCCAAGTTTTCCCACTCTTTGATGGTACACAGCCTGTGAGAACGCACATTGCATTTGTTTTCCGTGGGTATGGTGCTTGTCATCTTTGCCAGTTTGAGAAGAAGAAGAACAGAGAGAAATAAAAAATAAAAATAATCTTCTCTTTGTAACTTATGGGAACACTCCGAGACAGATGCAGGCACTCATAAATTATATGCTTCATTTGCATATTCCTGGCATAAGACATTATGCAAATAACAGGCGATTTGCATAATGGATTCCTCTTGTTGCCTCCGAAGCCTTGTGCTCCTTTTTATTTAATAATGAAAAAAAAGCAAAAGACGAGAAAGTGGAAAGAATGTCGCATCGAGCTTGTACCAGTGCCCCAAAACACACACGAAAAATGCAGGGCAATACTTGCCAAGGAATACTGATAGTATAAGTCATTTCAAAACTTGATCTTCCGGAGTTACATTTTCTGATTAAATGGTGTGGTTGAAAATACCAAATAGTACTGCATCGTGTAACGTGCGTGTATACATCTAAATGAGTCAGTGATATCGCTTGCACGCGAATACTGCCGTGGACTAATTAATTGCAGAGAGGAGACCGAGATGAGGGGGAAATCACATGATTAAATAATTCAAAACAGCCTTGTGTTTTTAGCCTCGTCAGCTTCAAACAGAGCAACACACACACACAAAATGAGCGGAGATGCAAGTTGTGCGATAATATTTGATAATTACACTTTTGATAACTGCTTAATCAAATATGACCGCCGCTGTTAATTCAGCTGTAAACTGCAGAAACGTTTCTAGTGGCGCTCACATAAGACAGAATATAATTAAGTGCAGATGAAAAGTTCACAATAAACGGCATGCTCGTCAAACATTGTTATTGATTAGAACGTTATGAAAAATTCCTCAAATTAAGACTTAAAAAACTAAAGTTTCCAGGGAGATTTTAGTGGATCAGGAAAAGACAGGGTGACTGAGAGGGAAAAAAAGTGGGAGGTGGTTACGAGGAGGACTTTGATTATTTATAACAAAATGCCATGCAACATTCTGCGCACAGATCAGATGGCAAACGTCAACCGCGATCAGCTATAGTCCAATAAGCAGCCTCGTTCCCAGCGTACAGAGGAGCAGGGGAACTGCTCACCTCAGATGCTGGGCTGCAGGGCTTTGAGCACCTCCATGGAGGGAAGGGCAAAGTAGACAAGCGGGTGATGCCAGGCTAATGGTGCTGTGGGGCGGGCAGCGGGGTAGCCAGCCTACGACAGATGTTATGAGCAATTCATCAGCTCTTAGAATCAATTAACCCGTATGTTAATTAATGTCAGGCTTATGGAACAAAGTTGGGGGGGCGGCAGGGGGATGTGCTGGCAGAGCTGAAAGCGATGGAGGGGAGGGTGCGAAAAGACAAGAAGAGGATAGGGGATGGGCGAGCGCGAGAAACAAGCTGCGAATGCGGATTGTGGCAGTGAAAAGCTGGCACGGTGCCATCCACTCAGTGGCAGCGCCAAGGCGGACTGGCGCTCGCTCTTGGGGGGGGGGGGGTGATTAGATGCAAGAAAAAAAAAAATGAAGACCAAGCCATTTGGTTTGTTTTGGCAAAGGAGAATGGTCGTTTTTTAAGCAACGTGTATACAACTGATATTAAAGTAGGATTGCTGGTGGGGGTTCTTGAGTACGTTGCTAAACCTCAACTCAAAGAGAACAGGAAAAGGAGGGGAATACCATCTGCTGCTTGTGATTACGGAACGTCGGTGACGTTCAGTGTGGAATTTAAGGACGGGAAGAAGTTGATAACGCCTGCCTGGCATCAGAGCGGGATGTTCGCAATGGACGCCAATGGAAGTCAAGTAACTACCCCATGGGACTGTACAGGTACAAAGTGTATCCAGACTTTATTGGGGAAAATGGCAATGGTGGCGCTGTCCACCGAATGGCATTGGAGGCGGGGCAAGAGGAAGCGCCTCCCTCTCTCTTCCTCGCTTTCTTCTCTCCTGCAGCGCATTTTCCTGTGCCAAGCAGGCAGTCTGCCAGCCAGGCAGCAGATGCCATGCCAACTTCTTTGCTGGCAACCATGCCGCAGACACCAGGTGGATATGTGTGGCACGTTTCAGCGTCTACCGATCTGCGGCAATACGTTTTCCGGAGATGCCAAGGCGGGTTTCGTCAAACAGGATGCCAGGATCGTTGCAGTGGCATCTGTTGTGGATAGATGGAAAAGGTGAACACGTTCGTGCCCGATGCGGTTGGTTGGCAAAGATAACTGGAATCAAGAACAAACAAAGACAACGGTAGCGCTTTTGTTGACTAATTAAACAGAAAAGTTTGCGCAGCTAATTAGTGTGACGGATTCAATAAGGCAACGAGGCGGCTGTAAATGAAAACAAATTGGCGCAAGAAAAACAAGACAAAACAAAATTAAAGCAGCAAGCTGTTATACGAAAAGGGGAGGTGTTCGTCTTTTTTGTGCCAGCCCTGCTCCCTTTACTACTTAATTTTGCTCTATATGAACCACCACTTCTTGTCAACCGCCTGCCAACCAATGCAGTGAAGAATGTCAACCACGGGCATTGCGGCATCAGATGCTGCCAATCTGCCAATCGCCTTTCAACACAAGAGGACCTGGGGGACGGTGCCAACGGCAGAACAGCAGCTGTTTACAAAAGCTAAACACAAAAAAGGGGCAAGAAAGAGAATCAGCAAACATGAGGATGCATACTAATGAGCCGGCACATAAAATTATAATCAACTAACCAGATGGGGTTTAATTTATGCATTTTCTCTTAACGATCCGCTAATCGTTTTAATTCGTTCGACAAAGAAAGGCGTTTTTTCTTCTTTTTTTCCGCTATGTGGACTTCTTCAGGTGTGGCTCAAGATCGACTTTTTGAAAAGCAAAATAAGAAGAGGAAATACAAGAAGTATGAAACTCCACTTCAGCTGCAAGCAAGGCTATGCCAGAGAGGGAAGGAGGAGGCAGGCGTGTGCGATTTATCTACATTCACAGCAATCACCAGGGAGATGAATGGCTAAGACTGTAGATTCTTTACGCCATCAACCCGTATGGGAGACAAGAGACAAGGGGGGTGCCACCCACAACAGCCAAGCAGGAACCTGATGGAGGGGGCACAGAATCACACCATCAGACTCTTTGGGGAGGCGGTAACCTCCAGACCAGCCCGCCTGTAACTCTGCCAAATGGGGCAGGGGGGCTGTGGGAACGTTTTCAGCACCCCCCACTTTTTTGCATGCCCCCTCTTTGCCACCCAATCAAGAAACTGGTAAACTCCTCCCGTCCATTTTGTTTATGTTTTACATATATAAATCGACCACAGAAGTAGTAGCCCTTTCTGAGAGCTGGTACCTGCAGGGTTCGGAGGAGGAACGTTGCCCCCGTTCCGCGAAAAGACGATGGGCATCGGGCACAGAGCCAACTACGGGCGGCGATGCAACCGGCGAGAACGGATGATTTGCTTAAGTTCGTTTGCGCTGATTAAAATGCGCGGCGAAAATTAAAACGGCAATTAGCGCGGGGGAAGGAGGCTCATCAGCGTGCGCTAATTACGAGTGGATACTCCAAACTTTTACTTGCAGTTCTCATGCCTCTCGATTTTGTTGGACAAAGGGGCACGGTTGTGGAATATGAATAATTGAAGAAGTCATCCAAAGGGAGGGATTATAAGATCTTTGTGCTTCCTACACTGCCTTGGCATAACCACCAAGATGACAGAACCAAGGCTGCCACCAGAAAGGATAGGCTGGGCAGTGGTGGCATCTTTTGGGGCATCGTCAACGCGATCGATTAAGTATTTGTCGCACATGCGATTAGCGCTTTAATTCATAATTCTTGTTGTGTGTGTGTGTGTTTTTTTTTTTTTTTTTTTTTAATTGTCGCCGCCGAACACGTGTGGATATAATCGTTTGGAGCTAATGAGGTTTGGATGATCTGTCTTTTATTTTAATTCCACGGGGGAAGTTAATTGCGTCTCGTCCTCATTATACAAATGGATTACAAAAAAAAGGAGGAAAAAAACTGGCTGGCAGAAACAAGGAGGGAGAGGGGGGAGAGGGAGAGGCAGAAGGAAAAGAAAGGGAGAATATTTTCCTTCTTTGTGAGCCAACATACACATAATACCACATGCAAACAAGCAGAGAAAAGCAACTGCAATGCTTGGCTATGCTAGTCTCTCCCAAGTCCTCCTCAGGAAAACCCAGCATGTCTCTCCTCTCTCCCTGCTCACTGCAGCCAAATCCTTCAAATGCCAAGGACCTCTGCTTTCCCTGGATGTGGATATTACAAAACATGGGCGAGACAAACGCTGCACGGGATTAAATTTCTGCCGATTGGATATTACCGTCATAATTAAAATGGTTAGTTTTCTGCTGCTATTAGTGTTCAGCTTTGTTATAGATGTGGCGTTTGCGGGCGAAGCGAAATGGAGAGGAGACAACAAGAGAGCCTATGGCAGGGCACCTGCTAATGTCCTCAGCGCTTAATCATCGTACAGCAGAATGGTTTTATGCATATTTCATTTGCATATCATTAAATCGCTAAGGCACACTGGCAACTGGCAGCGGAGAACAGGGAGTG
The DNA here is from genome assembly GCF_049309525.1 of Garra rufa. Taxonomy (NCBI): domain Eukaryota; kingdom Metazoa; phylum Chordata; class Actinopteri; order Cypriniformes; family Cyprinidae; genus Garra; species Garra rufa. The sequence continues at coordinate 7,798,758 of NC_133363.1, read as the reverse complement.
GGGAAATGAGGAGCACAAAGTGTTAAAAAAAAGGAAAGAGCGACTCATTATGCGATGGCAATCTTCAAAGCTGTGTGCCTGCTTTCCGGCATCCTGCCAATTCATTTTAATTCAACGTTAATTAAAAAAAAAAAAAAGAAGGAGGGGCTCGCTCAGCCTGTCATATGCGGATTAATTGAGCGTCTTCCAAGGAACAAGAGTACTGTTTATGTGCTGGGTGAATGCGGATACGTCTGTTCGTAATCACCGGAATTATTTTTTTGACGAAAGAAGGCCAAAATGTGGCACTTTTACACAGAAAGGAAATGTATATTTGTACACTTCTAATGTGTAATGCTATCTTGTACATTACTTTTTAAAGGCACACTTTTAAATACCCTGTTTATTAAGGAGCCCTGGGGAATTTTGTTGCTTTTGTGAAACATTAAATATCTCTGATGTAGAAGTGTGGATGTGGGAAGTTGGCACCGGGTGCCGACGAAATCGGGAGGCGGGGGACTGGCAACTCGAGGTTGGGAGTAAAGCGTGGGAATCGCTGGGGGCATTCTGTCACAAGCTTTCGCCTTGTATGAAACAAATTCAACACTTGCTCACATCTGCCCCCTCTGCCAACCACCCATCAAACAGACTATGCGCATAATTAGTATGCTTGCCGAGACTCTGATTGCCTGTATTAAATCATTTGGCGAAATTGATCCTTTGTTTCTGCCTAAATGTGCTCGCTGTCATTATGTCTGGCACATTGTCCTGTGGAAAGAATAGATAAAAGAGCTTCTTTACACATATGCGCATTCACACACACGAACACACGAATGTAAACAAACGGATACACGCTTAATTAAGCGGAAGAGATTGTTCGGCGCACGAAAACTAGAACATCGTTTATGAACCCTTTTTAGACACTTTATCCAATTGATTTACATGTAATTTAAAGATTAAATACATTTATATATTTTGAAAAATACAGGGCCAAACAGAAGCCAGAATTATTACATAATAAATAAAATACACACTTTTTAAAATACATTACATTTATTTACATGTAACACAAGGAGTGCAAGAAAAAAAGTGCATTTTCAAAAATATTTACAACCATATTTAGACTACATTCTGTTCTTCGCTAAACTAGCTTATGTAATCGCAAACGTCAAAATCACTATCGCCGTCCTGCCCACGTCTCACCTGCTAAATGCCCTTGGGTGGTTCTTAGCATATGCAAATGCTGAGAGGATGCAGAACGACGCAATTAGCCGTGTTTATGAAAGCTATAATGAGAGCTGTGGGGCAAAGGGGCGGCAGCCTGGCAGAAAGAGCCCGCTCGCAGCGGGTATCAGCCTGGCGCTTTTGAGCCATGATACATGCAGATGTCGCTGTAGTTCTTCCAAAAGCTCGCACGAACGAAAAGGGGGTGGGGGGGGTAACGAGGACCTCGTTTGGAATCACACACACCTCTACCATATGGTTTTAGAGACACGCATGTGTCGGAATGGGGGAAAGCCATGGCCGTGGGGGCAAGTAAAGTTAAGACTGGGTTGGGGGGTGGTGGTGGGGGGGTGTTTAACTGGAGATCTTTGTATGGAGCAATGTAGACGGAAATAACATTATTCATGCACCACCTAAGTAAAGTACAACTGACAGAGTGTCTGTATTCTGCTGTGCATGTCACATGGAGCAGACATTATGCAAAGTGCCCTCATTAATATGCATAAGCAGCCTCTTTATTATGCAGACCTGCACTAAAGCAATATTGTTTGGAGCAGCAGCCATGCTCTTGTTACAGTAGGCGAACGTTATCTTTCACAGAGCAAACAGACCTTCGTTTTTTCTCTCTAACCATTTTAAAAATATTTAATTATCTGATGCTCTGTCTAAAAACGAAAACACAAAAAATCCAAGCGCAAGCAGGCAGATGATTGACTGTTTATGCCCCAGACGTCTGTTTTATAGTGACACTGTATTTTGACAGTTAGCAAAATTGGAGTGGCACAAGCCATCTCAAGTGGTAGAGGCAATGAGGCATTAAAGTCCAGTACTCAATAAAGTCCAGCATGCCATGGTCAGGTTTCCATCACTTTGACACTGAACCGACCCTGAAGGGTCATACTGTCTTTGCCACTGGTTTGGCAGGTAGTGAGAAATCTGCTCCCAGCTCTCCTGCCTCTGGCTCAAGCTGCCCTCCAGAAGCTCTTGACCTTGTCAGGCGCAGTAATGCTATGTTCTCCTTATCTACCGAGCTGACAGATTTCTCAGCAACAGACCATTTATGATTCCCTGTGAGGTTTTAACAGACTAATATCTAAAATTCTGGACATTTCTGATTTCAAAGGGGTTTGGAATCGATTAACTTGTTGTGTTAGCAACACCAACATGAGCAACATGTTGCATCAGTCAAGCGTGAACTCAAAAGTCCTCAGGAATCTGCATTGTCATGGTGTTTGCTTGCTTTTGGGTTATATTATTGTTGTATTATATTGTACTTTTAATGATTTTTTTAAAGACTCATTCATTTAGAAATGATTCTGGAAGTACTTCAGTTTGAATGCCAAAGCTTGTGTTGTCGTCACTATTTTACTACATAGTGACATTGCATTCACAATTAGAAAAATTGAGGCAAAGACAATATAGTGAAAAGGAGCAATCATAATGTTAAGTATGGCAGTTCTGAAAGAACTTTGAGTTAAAAAAAAAAAGCCAAGTTTCATTTTTTTTTTTTTATTGAGATACTGCTGTTTATTGACTTGACCAGATTGGGAAAAAAAATATTTTTGGCATGATTTGAGCTAGAAATAACACACCACTCCTGTCAAATTCCATTGCTGATTTAAAATATATTATTGAAATGTACATTGCAAAAAAAGGCTTATCTGAACCATTATTTAGAAATATCCAAAAAATCTTAAAATAAGATATATTTACTAGATAAACAAAATGACAAAAGATATTTAGTCTTGTTTCAGGGGGGAACTAAATTAAGTGCATTTCACTTAAAACAAGTCACATTTTCTGCCAGTGGGGTAAGTATTAAATATTCCTAAAACAAGAGTATTTTACTTACCCCACTAGCAGATATTTTAACTTATTTTAACCAAAAATGCACTTAATTTAAGAATTTTTAGATATTTTGACTAGAAACAAGACAAAAATACTAAGTAAGATAAGCCTGATTGACAGTTTTTGAGTGTTCTCTCTTCCCCCACTACCACTAAAGTATGACCTGAACTTGTGTACGAATTACTTTCATAGAAAATATCTGCCTATGAATGATACCAAGATGAGACCAACCAAAGAGACCTTGGTTGCAGTGTCTTTTCTACTTTTTAGAGCATTGCATCTTTTTAACTCTCTTGAAATCCCAGACTACCTGGACTTGAAAGTATAATATTCCGAAAGATTAAACAATTCACTTCCATTTTAAGTGTGTAACTGTAAACATGTTGTTGACCACAGAGCTTAAAGGGTTAGTTCACTCAAAAATTAAAATTCTGTCATTAATTACTCGCCTCATGTCGTTCCAAACCCGTAAGACCTTTGTTCATTCTCAGAACACAAATTAAGATATGTTTGATTAAATCTGAAAGCCATACATAGACACGTTTGCATTTCTGAAAATGTTTCAGACTGAAAACAAGACACAGTGCATCCAGGTTCTACATCAGAAAGCTGGCTCCTGCGTCAACAGCACCAAATACATCTGTCGTAGTACACTCTTAAAAATAAAGGTGCTTCACGATTCCATAGAAGAACCTTTTTTGTTTAAATGGTTCCATAAAGAACCTTTAACATCTAAAGAACCTTTCTGTTTCGCATAAGGTTCTTTGTGGCGAAAGAAGGTTCTTCAGATTAAAAAAAGGTAAGCAAGAGATGGTTCTTTAAAGAACCTTTGTCTGAATGGTTCTTTGAGAAACCAAAAATGGTTCTTCTATGGCATCGCTGTGAAGAACCTTTTAATACACCTTTATTTTAAAGAGTGTACTCTTGTGAGCGTGCATCGAAGACTGGCATAGAAGAGAATAAATTGTTGAATAAAGTCGTCTAACTTATGGTTGAACCACTGATGAAAATGGACCATTTTAATGTTGTCCTTATCTTTCTGGGCTTTGAACATGCCAGCTGCATTGCTGTCTATGCAGATCTAAAAGCTCTCAGATTTCATTAAAAATATTAATTTGTGTTCCAAAGATAAACGGGTTTGGAATGACATGATGGCGAGTAAATAATAAAAGAAAGTTAATTTTTTGGTTTTCTGGACACATGCTATAAGTGAGTAGGCACAGGCATCCATGTATTCAGCTACTTATATTGCTACATTCAGAGGCACTTCTCCTAAATCCCGGGCTCAGATCCACCTAAATCCTACTGTCCAAAAATACAGCCGATCAATGGTTTTGTGTCACCAATCTCTACTCGCTAACACTATTAAGAGAGCACACACAGCCTGTGAAAATGTTAAAACGCCATAATGAACAACATCATCATCATCGAGCAGCCTAAAAATACCAGACCTAGTAGTATTAAAGAGGAGTGGCTTTTCCCCTAAAATGATCTGAAGAGCTGAAGAAAAAAAAAACTAGTGTAAAACACGTGCAGTTTGATCAATGCTTTCCTCTCGCCACATAACTGTGGCTGTATTTTTCTTAAGTGACCTTAAAACACTGCCCTTTTCAACGTCCTCTCTCCCCCTCCTGCTCGACACAGCTAATGAGGGAGCTGAGTGGGGAGGTTTGAGTCAGACCAAGCAGGGACACTGTTAGCCAACCTACAAGCTTCCTGCACGCTGATGCTTTCACCTCCTGGCCTCTCACATTTCCAGACGGAGGCTGCAGGGATGGCACTTCCTGCCGCTGAAATCCGCAGTCCTCCTGCAGCACCAGCAGTGCAGTAACATTTATCTCTTTAACTGCTGCCCAGGCACCGGCCTGCACATTAATTGGTTCCCGGTAATTCTATCAGATTAGTATTAATACACCGTTGCTAGGGCCACAGAGGTCACTTGCACTGTCTGTACAGCATGAACTCATGTGAAGGTTAACTGTCAATCATTACACACAATATGATAATAGGCCTTTAAGACCAAGGGATGTTATTGGCTGTGCTCGAAATGGTTTGTGGAGGATTCCTACATAGGAATTCACTTTCTAAGACAGAAACGCTAACAATACATCCTCATAAGTAAGTGATTTGGAACACTCCATATTTGAAGCAACTCAAATCAAACTCACATTCATTCTAATAGTTAACATTGTTGTTAAGTAAATTCAGCACTCACACACAAACAAAAACTGGGTAAAATGTTTAATTTTAGTAATATTAAGACTATGTTACGTGATACTTCTGGATGTCGAATATCGTATTATATATCTTTGTGCAGGCACACTGCAAAAAATGCATTTCTTACTTAGATTCTGTCTTGTTTCCAGTTAAAATATCTAAATATTCTTAAATCAAGAAGCATTTTCTGCACAAGTAAAAAATATTTTCTTTCAGTCAAAATTAGAACAAGCAAAATATTGGGTTAAACAAAAAACAAAACAGAAAACAAGGTTTTTTGAATGCACTTAATTCTTGTTTATTCTGAAAACAAGACAATTTTTGCTCATCCAGAAAATCCTTCTTGATTTCAGAATTTTTAGATATTTTGGCTGGAAACAAGACCAAAAATCTAAGTAAGAAAAGCATTTTGCCTTAAAATGCTATCTAGAAAGGCAACTTATTAGGTTTCAGAACACATCTGTGTAATTTTGATTTGACTTTTATATGACTAAGTCAGAAAAGTCATCTGTGTAGTATTATCTGTAAAATTGCAGCTCCCACATGAGCAGGCCGTTCATTTTGAAACCTGAGTTTTTGAATATTCAGTGCCTTTGACATTTATTTGGTATGTGAGAAGTGTCGTGATGAATTAGTCAAATTGACATTGCTAAGCAGGTGCTGTTAGGAACTTTTCGGCTGAGGCTTGACTGAGCTGTCACAGGTGCATTAAGATTAAAAACACGCCGTCAAAGTTTCGCGCAATGGCCAGGACCACTTATACGAGAGCCAAAATCCAATAGCTTCCTCTGCTAAAAAAAAAAAAACAACAACATATGATATGTTGTGCTGGAACAACTTTGAACAAGCTTAACCAGCAAGACTCAACATAGGTTCGAAGACGAAAAATGTAGTTAGTAATTTAATCCGTTACATTACACATTTTAGGTAATTACATTTTTCAGTCTACTTATCTTACTTCAAACTAATGTTAAACGTGTATGTAAACTATACAAACTTATAAGTAGAACTGTGCGCGCAGAAACATCAAGCTGTGACTCTCATCAAGAAGAGGGGAGGGCAAAAGTTTGTCTGTAATGTGCGCGTGTGGGTGTAGTGTGCATGTCAGAGTGTATGTCTTCGTATCTGCAGGTTTGAATGTCGTCCCGCAGGGCCTGAACTGAGCAGCTGGCAGGGGAGTCATTACATACGCACCTCTGACAGCTCATGCTCTCATTACAGCAGGAGGATGCCTGTAGTCCACACACACTCTCTCTCACTCTCCACCGGGGCCCTACTCCTCATGCTGGCAGACATCTTCCTTTTCCCCAAACACAGCTCAAATCCCTTCTTTTGCATGGGACATGTGGCATGATTGGGTAGCCTGGTTTGGTTCACGGTAGACTGTAGTCACCATAAGCTGTGAGTAAATCAAAGGACTCAACCTGCTGAACATAGTGTCTTCACTTTGCTGCCGAGAAGGCAAAGGACAGCACTTATCAGAATGTAATCTGGTCCAGGGTGCGATCTTGAAAACTCAAACTCCTGCTACCTATGAGTTCTGCACTACATGGCTTTATATTTGCCTGTAGCTCTGTTGCAAAACCCACACAGCAAAATCCCCAGTGTTAATTTAACACTCTGAGTGTTAACTCTGTGGACTCTTATATACACTGAAGCAGTGTTAAAATTAACACCGAGTACGTTTACATGGACAACAATATTCCGATTTTAACGCGATTAAGACAATACTCTGATTAAGAAGCAACCATGTAAACTGAGATTTTTGATTAATTTAATCCGACTGAAGTCATAATCGAAGTAAACACAAATCGAATTAAGACAGGTGGAGTATTCCTATTTTAGTCACATTATGGAAGACATGTACACACCTTAATCACACTATTCCCCTTGTGTAGGACTTTTCGCCACATTTTGCGACAGGATACACACTAATGCTGCGTTCCAGGCAGGTTTTTGAGCTCGTAAATCACGTCTTCAAACCACGACTCAGGACTTTAGCGTTCCAGGCAAGTCACGCCAAGCATTTATTATTTTAATATTATTAATAATTTGATTGCAACGTTACGTTGTCCTAAACTCTATTTTCCCACCGTGTGCCGCTTGCATAAACACCACACCCATAGAGGCTTTATTGTTGTTTCGCGGGCTATGTCAAGTCAGAACTCGGAACTGGGAGTACGTCGATCTAGTACGAGTTCATGAGTGGGAATTCACGGGTTTGACTGCCTTTCCAGTGCACTTTCACGGGTAGAAGTTTGGAAAAACACGGGTAACGGGTTGCCTGGAACGCTGCATAACGCTCTCAGTTGGTCGCACGTGCATATGCTTTGGTTTCATTTTTATTTATTTATTTTTTTTGCTACAACATGGGATTAATCAATGCTCATTGCTGATAAATAGTTTGTCTGTTATCATAATTTATAGTTTTATGAAAACGTATTTAACATTCAACCCGTTCTTTTTCATTAGTATTATTTGTGATTTTAATTTTGTGAACGGGATTTAAGCTATTGGAATGTCTTAGGATGCTTTTCACTTTTACTTTCGAATTCATGATCTTGGTTTTGCTTACATATATAGGCTACACCTATCAATTTTAAGATTAAAACAAATTCTTAAAAGATGGATTTGTTATTTTTAATTAAACAGCATAACAACAATAAAATAAAACTAGCTTACATAGCATTTATTAACAAAAACTAATAAGACGAGGAATGGACTCCATCGCATGCTGTGTTATATGCCAACTAAACAATTTATTACAAGGCGCGCAAACACTGAGCAATCAAATTAATTAATGAAAAATATAAATGAAAGCCTCCAAAGCGTAATGTGAGGTAAACGGCAAAGATAACAGGGTTTTCAAAATGAAAACAAACAAAAAAAGTAAAACTAAACTGGCTTTCGGTGACTGTGCTTGCGTGTGTTTTTTTTTTTCCTAAAAACTGACTGGCTCTGAAACGCTCGCTGTATGGAGCAGACGCTTTGGAGCAGCACAGCATGCACTCGCACAAATGCGACCACGGCAAATTTTAACTCACACATTCTAAAATATTTGTTGCATATGTCCAGAGCCACTTCAAGCTTTTGGAAAATTAAAACCGAAACATCCAAAAGTCTATAAGGAAGATGAACTGATAGCGTCGCGTGTGGACCTAATGATGTGTGTCATTAATCGATCTATGTACTATAACATGTAAAACGGGAACATGAAAGGAATATTCTAAAAGCAACTCATGTAAACAGCTTAATCATATTATTGTCTTATTCAGAATAAGGTCATTAATTAGATTACTGGTGTCCATGGCTGTGTCCAAATTCAGGGTCTACATCCTTCGGAGGACTCATTTGAAGGATGTTACGTCACAGCGCAGCGACGAAGGCTGTCCAAATTCATAGGATCCTTCAAATGCGGCCGACAAATACGTCCTCCTTTTCCCCGAATTTGAAGGATGGGTCTGGTGGATCCTTTCCCGTCCTACTTATCCCACAATTCCTTTCGGCAGAGCGCTTCCAGTATTTTCATATAATGGCGGACGAAGCAAGCGGTAGTAATGATGGAAGTTTAAAAAAAACTGCCGTTTCAAAAAATATGTTTTTACAGCGGTTGTCTAGTTTGGCCTTTGGTTTTAGCGTTAAGCTTTTTTTTTTTTACATTTGTATGTATATATGATAAAAAACAGCACTTTCATAAACTAGCTTCTTTCTTACTGCCTGTGTGAATATCCCCTTACACACAGCTAATTTCTTGTTGGTGATTGAAGGTGTTTTTAACGCTTTTAGGGATGAAAGAGTAGTTATTTTGTTTTGTGCAGTACAGATAACCTTACTTCTTGCTTAGCGCTGTCACGGTTGCTAGGCGACAGGATATGAGCAACGGGGAAGGGAGGGAACTGAAAGAAGTGTAGGCTGTCCAAATTCACTGCCACCTACTTCCAGGTTTTGCGGTCTTCGGAGGACCCCTCCTCCTTCAACCTGGTAGGAAGGATCCTAAGGAGGATGCAGACCCTGAATTTGGACACAGCCCATGTAAACGTAGTCACTGAAGCAGTGTTGAAGTTAATGAGATAATTAGGTGATTACCAAAGTGATGATTGATCATTATTGAAGACACCTGATGTTAATAAGCAGAACCACCAAAGGAGAAAACCAAATTTTTCAAGCAACCATTATAGTGGTCAGTTTTTGCATTAGTTGTGCTCTTGGCCCTTAAATCTTCAATATTAGATTTAGTTTGGCTGTTATTATTGAGTTATAAGAGCCAGACAAGCCAAGAGCAAAAGTCATCAGGTGGAATTGACTATGTTTGACATAATATTCATATACTGACTTGAGTATTTGACATAGGTTTTCCTTACAGATTACAATAAAACTGTGAACAAAAGATCAATCAGTTTCAGCATAATCAGACAGATGATGGAAAAAAAAAGTTTATTTTATTTTAGACACACAGACATGAAGAATCAGCGTGAGAATCACAAGAATGGTGACCATCAAAAAGCGTGTTGTAGCCAATCAGAACTCATCCATTGCTCCCATCATGCATTGCGGCATGAATAAATTATGAGCTGAATTGTCTTTGTAATTTCTTTTATTATTACTATTTTCCTTTGTTTTTCTTTCTGTTTATCTGAATATGTCATTTGTCACCATTATTGAGAGTCAAGGGCTGGTTCTTGATGTCTATGTGTGCCTATACAAAACATTTTTTCTTTTTTAGACAGGTTGTAAAATACCTTTCCAAAATGTATAGAAAATACAGTATCTTTTGCTGTGGATTCACAAAGCTATTGCAATAAATAAAAAAACATGACTCAGAGACATAGACACTAGGTGATTCAGGTCAATCAATGAATATGCTAAAACATAATCATCACCTGATGATTTGAACTTTTGGCTCGTCTGGCTGTTTTAACTCAAACAAAGGAGCCAAACAAAATCTAATATTGAAGATTTAAGGGTCAAGAGCCTAACTAATGCAAACACTGACCACTATAATGGTTGTTTAAAAAAATTGGTTTTCTCCTTTGGTGATTCTGCTTATTAACATCAGGTGTCTTCAATAATGATCAATCATCACTTTGTTAATCACCTAATTATCTCATTAATTTCAACACTGCTTCAGTGTTAATTTTAACACTGCTTCATATATGAGTCCACAGAGTTAACACTCAGAGTGTTAAATTAACACTGGGGATTTTGCTGTGTAGCGAGCCACCTGTTTCCAAAGTTAGGCAACATTAAGACGCCTTGTTCTGGCCATATAAGACAGCATTACATATATAGAAGGCAATCCTAAGATGCAACATGGATTCAAGATGGATTCAAATTCATTCAATATTGGAAAAAAAATTGAAGTGTAAAAACATTTACTGTTTATTGGTAAAGCCAGTTTGATGTTAGCATGTTGCTAAGCTAACAACGTGATACTAAAATAATAAAACTGTCAAAACTCTCTGTTAAAATTGACTTCCCTGTAGAAAAGAAAAGCATATGCTGGTTAGGTATGTTTTGAAGCATAGCAGCTGGTTTGAGCTGGTTATAAACTGGTTTGAGCTGGTCCTGAGCTGTTTATGAGCTTTTCCTGAGCAGGAGCTAGTTGCTTAGGTCCAGCACATGGCCAGACTAAACCAGCTCAGGACCAGCTTAAACCAGCTCAAAGCAGGTGCCATGCTTCAAAACATAAGCTAGGTTTAAACTAGGTTTAAGATAGTCCTTAATCGGCCATGAGCTGGTTTAAGCTGGTTCTTAGTTGGTCATGAGCTGGTCCTGAGCTATTTATGAGCTAGTCCTAAGCAGAAGCTAGTTGCTTAGAACCAACAAATGGTCAGGCTAAACCAGCTCATAACCACCTTATAATGAGCTCAGGACCAGCTTAAACCAGCTCAAACCAGCTGTCATGCTTCAAAACATAAGATAGTCCTAGGTTTAAGCTAGGTTTAAGATAGTCCTTAATTGGCCATGAGCTGGTTTAAGATGGTTCTTAGTTGGTCATTAGCTGGTTTAAGCTGGTCCTGAGCTGTTCATGAGCTGGTCCTGAGCAGGAGCTAGTTGCTTTGAACCATCTTAGGACCAGCACATGGTCAGACTAAACCAGCTCAGTACCAGCTTAAACCAGATCAAACCAGCTGCCATGCTTCAAAACATAAGATAATCATAGGTTTAAGCTAGTCTTTAATTGGCCATGAGCTGGTTTAAGCTGGTTCTTAATTGGTCATGAGCAGGTTTAAGCTGGTCCTGAGCAGGAGCTAGTTGCTTAGGACCAGCACATGACCAGTCTAAACCAGCTTATAACCACTCTATAACCAGCTCAGGACCAGCTTAAACCAGCTCAAACCAGCTGCCATGCGTTAAAACATACCTAACCAGCATATGCTAGTTATTTCAACAGGGATGTCAGAATTTTAAGATTATTAGTGTATCACATTGTTAGCTTAGCAACATGCTAATGTTAAAGTTAAAGTCAATTGGGAATTAACAGTCTCCCTTGCGTTTTTGTGTGGACAAATATTTTTTCACTTAGAAGGCAACTGCCCAAGTAGGCAGACAATAGCAAGGCAGCTTCTGGGATATAGCTTGTCTCGTCACAGTTTCAATGTTACCGACCGGACATGAGAATAAGCAGGCTAATCTTTCATACAGCTACAACTGCCAAAAATGCTCAGTCTGGAGTCCGCTTTGCCTCCTCTATCGCCTTTGACTTGTGCGTGTTTAGCCTGTCACCTGTGTGTGTGCCAGGATCCCGTGAACACGGCAAGTGCACTCCTATGGGGTGATGGGTAATCGTCGGACTGATCTAATAAAGCCGAAGTGTCCTTCTGAATCACTCAGTCCTAGCCCAGCGCCGCCTGTCACCGCTCCAAATTACGTGTTCTGTCAGGAGATCGGCATCCAAGTCTCGGACCCCACCAAATTAGATCGGGCTGCACGCCTGACAAGAGAAAGGCCAAGACGAGTCTTTCCAAACATATGAGTGGAGGTTCTGGTGTATGACCTCTGACTGCTGCAAAAATGTTTCTGCTATGTCCACATGTTCACTTAAAGGGCAATGACAGACTTAATTGGATCAGAGAAAATGCATCTTGCAGCTTTTTTGGCAACTTCGGGGATTCCTGTCAGAGGTACCTCTAAAATGTGGTAGCCAATTTCAACATGGGAACCCCGAGACGTACGGGCCGGCATCTGTAGCTGCTTAAATACAATACGCAGGAGACCCACTTAAGCCCAGCTCGAATCGCGAATAAAACCTCAACGTAAATAAAACTAACATGTACTCCACAGAGCTGTCCCCTTTCCAAGCCAAATCTTTATAGAGCTGACATAGTTCACAATTGAGAGTCATTCACTAAAGCAGAGGAGGGGGAAAAAGACATTAGATCCACACAGCTGTGGCCTTGGATGTAGAAGCCATTTCTAACGTGTGAAAAGACTTAGAAAAACATCTGCATGCTATGATGAAGTGTATGAAAGGCGGCTTGTTTTTTTAGAGCAGCTGTACCTGTTTATGTGTGAGCTGAGAGTATGAGTGTTTGTTGACTGCGGGTGTTAGACCTACAGAGGGCTCTACGCTTTGCTTCTCAGGAGGAGACGGTTGTAAGAGTGCTAATATGTCACCTGACGCTGAGGACTATGTCAGTGCGTGCTTTTTTATGAGTATTGATATGTACTAGTGCTTTTTTTTTTTTTTTTTAGATCTGCGTCTTCTACCTTGGCTCGAGATGTTGTAGTGGATATGTAATATAAGCAGATAATTCTGCCTTAAATCCAGTCTCTCTTGAAGTTCCTTCGGGAGGCATAAAAGTAGGGTTGAAAAAAAAGTATTTTAATGCTTTCAAGATTATGGACATGTGGACGTTGCTGAGCGCTAAGGGGAGTTGAGCAAAGTTTTCCTTCTGCACTTTGGCCAAAAGAATTAACAGTGTTTTCAATGTGATCGCGAGTATTACTGCTATCACAGCGAGAACAAAAAGAGGAAATGTGTCTTTTATAGCGTACACTGCTTTTATTCCTTGCACTCTCTGCAATTTTATGGTTTGGCTTTTGTGTCCCTGTTCTGAGGAAATGGTTCATTAAATAGGAATGCCCATTTTTTTCCTTTTATTTTTTTTTTAATGTGGTGCACAGGGATATTAACCAATCTGCAGCAAGAGCGAAAAGCCAGACTTCCTCCTGGCTGAAGCTCGATGGTCATGCTGGCTTCATTAGGATTCCAGTAGAGTGAGCGAGCGGGAGCCAGAGCTGGAATATTAGGACAAGGAAGAAGACAGAACACATTAGGGATAAGTGGAAAGACTAGATCTTCGAAGAGTCCCTGCTGGTTTTACATGGATTCTCGCTGGTCCAAGCTGGTCATTAAGGTCATTTGGTGTTCTAAGCTGGTCTAAGTGGAGGGTGTGGAGCTAGACCAACCAAACCACCTTGGTTCAAACATAGTTTTTTCTTTGATTAAAAAGAGCAGAAACTAAAATGCTAATCTCTAACTTCCAGTGTTCTGCAATCGCTTTGATTATAAAGGGTCCATAAATCATAAGTGGAAGGCATAAAGCCACCCAGCATAAGTGCCACAGATTCACTCTGGGATAGCACAGCACTTGATTTGTTAATAGTGTACATAATGGCGGCCATTTTCACAAGCCACATTAAATCATAGAGTGCCGGCCCCTGTGTGAGCATTAAAGCTAAAGATTGGCTCAGTGATACAGAACTCCGGTCCTTTTTTTTTTCTTTCCTCCAAAGCTAGAGACTAAATTGGATTTTCTACAGTGTTTTCTAATTTGAAACATCAATCATTTATTATTAAAGAAAGGAAGGTAGGAAAGTAAAAAGGAAAGGAAGAAGGAAAAAATCCTTTCTTCATTCTTTTGTGTCCTTACAAAATTGTGCAAAGTAGAACAGCTTGCCACTAGAACAGGACTCTTAAAATGGCAACGTATCTTATCAACTTTTAAAATGTGCATATTAGATCCTGAGTAATAATGTGTACCCTTAAGGTACTACTATGAACCAAAGGTGACGTAGGAAGGATAGAAAATAAGAAAAGTAAAAATTAAGGAAAGAAGAAGAAAGGAAAGCAAAAAGGAAGCAAGGTCTTTTTCTTCTTCCTCTACCCCCCCTCAGTCCACTCTATGCCACCCATGTGACAGAAAATGAACAAGAAACAGAAATACACGTGGGCGTTTAAATGGAAATGCAAGTGTGTGTGGCGTACGGCAGCTACTAGGCTTCACACTGGGAGTGGTGGCAGCAAACAACTCGGAGCCGGTGCCTCCCAAAAAGTCCAGGGTATATCAGTCAAGTCAAAGGAGAGCCGACGCGCGTCCTTTAATAATCCTGTAGCGTATTATCAGGACGCCACAGCTAAGTGTTGCAATTAGGCTGCCCTTTATCATGCAAATCAATTTGACAGCACAACAATCATTCTGTTCCGCCGGCTCTCGGTCTCCGGCACGCTTTCTTTGCTCCTTGGCTCACTCTGGCATTTGCGGTGGCTGGCCACATTTGCATTATTTATCATATCAGTGTGAATATGGGGCCGCTGTGCGGCAGAGCTGACGCTGATTAGTGTGGCATTACATATGTTAAGCACAAGGAGACGGATTCCCTTTACTAACGCTCCACTGCACCGCTTTCAGCCCTGAAAATAAAACAGGGCTCTTATTAATATCCCAGAGGCTCTGACACCAAACATAGCAGGAAGGGTAGAGAGGATGACGCAGCGAGGTGCCGGGACACTCGCTGCTCGGCGTATGCAAATAGAGGCACTCGGCCAAACACACACACACCAAACAGGCATTAGCATGAAGTGGCTTGGCGGCACGGGGCCATTTGTCATGCACGTGTGTGCGAGTGAGAGCGTGTATATCTGGACAATGAGGCACTCCGGCTCCGCGTGGAACCTCATTACCGGCTTTTGCTGGAGACAGGTGGCGCTGTAGCCTTGCTGCTTTCATTCACGCCGAACAATGCAACAATATCAGGCTTTGTCCATCTCTGTGTAGGTCTTTAATGTTTCTCCTGCCCTATGTTGCTACATTATGACGCATTTGTTGCGTTAAGGCTTGCTGGTCGGTTATTGGAAAACATGTCACTTTTTTAAACAGGAGGAGTCAGGGTGGATTTGTGCTGCTGTGATGGATGGCTGTGGCTTAATTATCATTAAAAAGTCATTTACAAGACAAATAGGGACTAGCTTTGGACATTACAGTTGTTATAAAGCAGATTCTAGTTGCTGCTCTGTAAACAAGTGAGTTTATGTTGGCTCTGGCACATTACTGGCACCAGGTTAAAAGAATGTTCCACGTTTAACATGAATTATGATCTACTGAGTGACATGCTGTCAATTGCAATAAAAAAATAATTTCAACTCGCTCCCCAGTTTTCAAAAACTCTGGCAACCTTGTCAGTATCATGTAAGGGTTACTAGGTTTATTGACGTTATATGGTTTTTGAGTTGCCTAGTGCAGTATGATTCACTCGTATGAACGGTTTGGAAAGATTACTGATCCCACAAGCAATGTATGCCCTAAATCAAGAAGTTTTGTCTATTTAATGATTTTTCCAATCAATTATATTTTTACTAAAATTATAAAAAGAATACAAATTTTTTTTTATTTAAACCAATAAATATATAAATATGAATAATATAATAAATACACTAAAGTTTTGGGGGGTTTTTTGAAAGCATCTTCTGCTCACCAAGACTGCATTTATTTGTTCAAAAATAAAAAACAGTAATATTGTGAAATATTATTAGTATTTAAAATAACTGTTTTCTATTTAAAAATATTTTAAAATGTAATTTATTCCTGTGATGCAAAGCTGAATTTTCAGGGGCCATTACTCCAGTCTTTAGTGTTATATGATCCTTCAGAAATCATTATAATATGCTTATTTGGTTTCTTTATTATCATCAATGTTAAAAACAGCTGCACTGCTTAATATTTTTGCATAAACTATGATACTTTTATTAGTAAAAAACTGTTCATGTTCATGACACATACACTGCAAAAAATGCTTTTCTTACTTAGATTTTTTGTCTTGTTTCCAGCCAAAATATCTAAAAAAAATTCTTAAATTAAGAAGGAAGTAAAAATTATTGTCTTGTTTTCGGCAAAAAAAAAAAAGTCAAAATTAAGTGTTTTTTTGCTTGAAACAAACTGCCAATAGGGTAAGAAAAATTATCTTGTTTTCAGTTTTTTATATGAATTTTTTGCTTACCCCATTGGCAGATTATTTAGCTTGTTTTAAGCAACAACTCACTTAATTTTGATTTGAAACAAAAAAATAATTTTTACTTGTCTAGAAAATCCTTCTTGATTTAAGATTTTTCGATATTTTGACTGGAAACAAGACAAACAATCTAAGTAAGAAAAGCATTTTTTTGCAGTGTACAAGCTGTGCTCATCGTAACACTGGTTTGAATCCAGTCTGCTGTCTTGATGTCACCCCTCTCTCCATTTTTTGGTCTAATCTTTGCTGTCTTTTACAATAAATACAAAATACCATTAAAGCCCATAAATATAAAAAGTGCACTAGCGTGTGTGAACATTTTAGACATGAAAATGTTACGTTTAAAATGTTTAACAAAGTCCTACGGAGAGGAGAGGGCATGGAAGGAAAGCTAGCTGGCAGAATTATAACTATATGTGATCTTTTTACTTGGGGTGGTCAAGTAAATGAAAGCTGACAGAGGTAATATCAGAGGAGAGATGAAGATTAAAAAGAGAGAGGGAGGAAAAGAAGCGGGGCTGAATCGCTGCAGGATATAGGGCTCTGCGCCTTTAAACTGAAATCTCAATCTCACAAAGTTTGTTCCTTAAAAGGAAATCAGAGGGTTTCACTGAGACATTGCCTTGAAAATCATGAATAAACATCAGAATGCCTTGCCGCGCATACATCATACATCACAGGCCGACGCTACCTAATGGAGGAGGACTCATCACCCTCCAACACATGAAAAGCCAGCAAAATTACCAAGCCCACCACACAGCCAGCCGCTCGCTTTTAAAATGGACCGCCGAGGGAGGGGAAGGGGCTGAAGGAGTATTCCTTCACTAAAATGGCTCCCTGAGATAACCATCTCTCTGTGCCGTTCATCGCAAGCGTAGAGAGAAATAAAAGAATAGTGATGATGACATTTCTGAAAATAATTAGAACACAATGCGGTTTCCTCTAGTACCCCACCATCACTCTCCTTGACCGCCCGTGCTATGATCTGCTTCCCGTATATTCCTGTTTTCCTGCATGTGTTGATATGGCTGCATATTAAGAAGCACTTGCTATTCCAGACTGGCCATTTAACATGAGCAAGCACTTTATTCTTGACTCGGTAGGGAATGAAATTGCTTTTAATCATAATGTGGGTCTGTTGCGAGTAGGTAGCCATGGCGGTGGCGGAAATGTCCTCTCTGTATAAAGACAAATAAAAATGCAAGCTTTATTTACAATGGCAGAAAATAAAAAGGACAAGTGGTGCATGCTGGGCTTCAGATGCTGTAAGAAAAAAATTACGTAGCCAGACATACAAAAAAATTGATCCCCTGCTGATTTTGTACGTTTGCCCACTGACAAAAAATGCTCAGTCTATAATTTTAATGGTAGATTTATTTGAACAGTGAGAGACAGAAAAACAACAAAAAATCCAATAAAACGCATTTCAAAATAGTTATAAATTGATTTGCATTTTAATGAGTGAAATAAATATTTGACCCCTTCGCAAAACATCACTTAGTACTTGGTGACAAAACCCTTGTTGGCAATCACAGAATTCAGGCGTTTCTTGTAGTTGGTCAACAGGTTTGCACACATCTCAGGAGGGATTTTGGCCCACTCCTCTTTGCAGATCCTCTCCAAATCATTAAGGTTTTGAGGTTTGAGTTGAGTTGATGCCAAAGAGCTCGATTTTGGTCTCATCTGACCACAACACTTTCACCCAATTCTCCTCTGAATCATTCAGGTGTTCATTGGCAAACTAGACAGGCCTGTACATGTGCTTCCTTGAGCAGGGGGACCTTGCGGGCGCTGCAGGATTTCAGTCCTTCACGCCGTAGTAAGTTACCAATTGTTTTCTTGGTGACTATAGTCCCAGCTGCCTTTAGATCATTGACAAGATCCTCCCGTGTAGTTCTGGGCTGATTCCTCACCGTTCTCATGATCACTGAAACTCCACGAGGTGAGATCTTGCATGGAGCCCCAGACCGAGGGAGATTGACAGTTTGTTTGTGTTTCTTCCATTTGCGAATAATCGCACCAACTGTTTTCACCTTCTCACAAGCTGCTTGGCGATGGCCTAGTAGTCCATTCCAGCCTTGTGTAGGTCTACAATATTGTCCCTGACATCCTCGAACAGCTCTTTGGTCTTGGCCATGGTGGAGAGTTTGGAATCTGTTTGTTTAATTGCTTCTGTGGACAGGCGTCTTTTATTCAGGTAACAAGCTGGTAACTCAACTCGTTACTGTTGTTGATTGATAGGGGATCAAATGCATATTTCACTCATTAAAATGCAAATCAATTTATAACTTTTTTTAAATGCATTTTACTGGATTTTTACATTGCTATTTTGTCTCTCACTGTTCAAATAAACCTACCATTAAAATTATAGACTGATTATTTCTTTGTCAAATTTAAATTATTTGAATATAAACTGCAAAATGCAGCTAGGAGAATCTTCCAACCTTGAATTCATATCACAATGTGAATAATTAAAAATGTTACAATGGTTATTTTTAGGGATGCACCTAAATTTGGAAAATGGCAATAAAAAAAATGGCTAAAAAATATGGGCTGAAATAAGAGCCAAAAATATATGGCGTGGTCAGTGCACAGGTTTCACTCTCACTGTATTGTTTTACTTCCAATAAAAGTGTGGTTATTTTATTGGCTTGTATTTTTTTTAATTCAGTATCATTAAAATTATTGAGTTAAATTATAAAGTCTTACAAAATTATTTTATATTATTTAATAAAATAATAAAGAATTATTAAAAAGCATTTTCAGTTACGGTTTTTGGACAATACAGAATTTTTGGTTATGTCCCAAAATTTTCATTTTGGTGCACTGCTATTATTTTTTTAATATTTAAATTTATTAATAATAACTTGGGATAGTACTTATTATTAATACATTTAAATGTAAAAAAAATAATAACATTGCAAACACACACATACTCAAAACATAGCTGTCCGGGGAACTTCAGGTGGTTGCTAACTGGCCCAAATCAAAAAAAGTGATTTATTGAGAAAGAGCCCCAAAAAAAAGTTGAAATGGGTTTTGGAGGGCTACATAATTGACCTGAAACAGTGACAATATTTAATGTAATCACTCAATCAGCATTTTAACCACATAAACAATGTCAATAAAACAGCTTGTAAACTAGGGTTGTACGATATACCGGTACTACGGTAGTATCGTGATTCTAAAGATTAGAAATACCATCGCATTTTTTAACTGGTAGTATCATCCATATGGTAGTACCGGAATATATTTTGTATGCACGGCAGGAACACTGTTTAAAATTATCATTTGAACATGCACCTCAGCAGAAACATTACAAGTTGATTGCCAAAATGTCTTTCTGCTGTGCTTTGTGTAGTACAGGATGTGTATACACTTTATATGGTATTCAGTGTTTCCCAACGTTTCAGTTCAGTTGAAAATGAGAAGTTGCACTTGCACGTCGTTGTTCATTCTGCAGTTTATCAAAAGAGAGGGTCTGATTTAGACCGTCTGATGTTATTTAAAAAATAGCAGCTCAAGAATCACTTATTCAACATTATATTCAACAGTTTTATTAATTTGCCTACTTTTAGAACAGGTGTAATAATTTGTTTCTGGAATCATCTTTGCCATCACAAATGCAATTCCATTCATTAACATAGCGGCTTTGCACTTGGTTCTTATCTTAATTATATATATATATATATATATATATTTTTTTTTTTTTTTACATTATAAATAAATATGCAAACTTGGAGATTTCAAGATATGTGAGCAAAAATGCTCCTGACAGTTCAGCAATATGACACAAACAAGAGTTAAGAGTGCTGTTTTTGCTTAGTTTCTGTGTTCGAATCCACGTTGACTTGGGCGAATCACTGATACACTAAGCTTTTCATAAAAACAGTCATTTGATTTGCTCCTGAAGGATTCAGCCGTTTTGAAAGAATCGTTTAAATGACTCAGTGATTCAATCATGAACACTTGCTGCCATCCTTCTGGCGGTTTTAAGTTTCCCATCATATTACATTCTTTTCCAACATATTTCTATATTCAGAGTTTTGTATTTAAAACATTAATCTCATAACATTATTTATGCAATTATAAATACAGTCTGAATATATACATACCACATCTAAATGTCACTCGTGCTAAGATGAGTTTTGTTTACATGATTGAAGTATTCAGAGAAAAATATTTTTATTTATGAAATTTAAATTTATTAATACATTGTAGAATTTAATTTTACATTAACAGAATACTGCATGGTATTGTGATACTACTTGATATCGTATAGTACTGGTATAGAATCGTAAGTAATTTTTATGATATCGTGACAACCCTATTGTAAACAATACAAAAGTTGTCCATAGCTTGTCAGTTAGCTAGAAAAAAAAAACTCAAGCGAGGAGCATTGTGCTATATATATATATATATATGCACTATATTACATATTAATTATATTTTTATATAACTCGTTAGTGCTGTTGTCAGTATTTAATGTATGTTTGACTAAATCTGCCATGAAAACATGTTTTTGTTACAGCCACTGGTTAAATGTTTATACTATAACAACGAATTGTAGTAGATGCATAATTATATCATTAAAAAGCTCAATAATTAGTTAACTATTGAATGATTTGGTATAAATCATTTTGGTAGGTCACTAATCAAAAGAGACCATCCTCTCTTTTATTATGGCCCCTAGATATGAACTTTTGTGATTGTGCATAAGTTTTATCACCCCATATGAAAAGAAAATTATAAGTTTAAGTGTGATCTGAGACATCACACTGCAAAAAATGGCTTATCTTACTTAGTATTTTTGTCTTGTTTCTAGTCAAAATATCTAAAAATTCTTAAATTAAGATGCATTTACTAGATGACAAAAAGGTATTTAGTCTTGTTTTAAGCAAAATGCATTTAATTTAGTTTTTCCCAGTGGAAACAAGCAAAATTATCTGCCAGTGGGGTAAGTAAAATATTCTTAAAACAAGAGTATTTTACTTACCCCACTAGCAGATAATTGTACTTATTTTAAGCAAAATGCACTTAATTTAGCTTCTAAATTTAAGATTTTTTAGATATTTTGACTAGAACCAAGACAAATATACTAAATAAGATAAGCCACTTTTTTGCAGTGCATTGATGCCTGTAGAACAAGTGTGGGATGAGTAACATGCCAAAGTTTATTAGTTAAGGGTAAGAGTTTAGAATGCCACCCTAAGTGTGCGCAATAGCGATTCTTTCTTCAGTCAGCACCACTAATTATAACACTGCACCACATAATAATATCTTAACTTAATATTATATCAATATTCCATTATGGCTTTGCAGAACGCTAACAAAATATGAGTGATCCATACATAATTTAGAAGCATTCGGCATTAAAAAAAACAGCTCGCAATTAAAAACCCAACCGTGAGCACCATTTCCTCTTCCTCAAAGCATATGTATGACTGTAAAAGGCCTTAGGCTAGTTTATGTGGAAATATATACACTGTGAATCTCCAGGAATCTATTAACAGATGCTAATTGATGTATGCAGAGGTATGAGAGTATATGTGTGTGTGATTGTGCGAGTACAAAGATGTATCCTACACCGAGCCAGGCATGAGAACAGGCTTGTGAAGCAGAGTGCAGTAATTTCTTTGATCATTTTTAATGGCAGTACTTTCATGTGGGTGTGTAGCGCTCTCTCTCACATACACACACACACAAACTCGTACACACTGCACCCTGCAGGTGTCATTTTACACCCCCAGCTCTGGGATTAGTATGCGGCAGGCAATAAAAGCAGGGCCATTGCATTGCACTGCGCACATCTCTACAAACCAGCATCAATTCCTTTTCAAAAGGATGTATCAGTTCACTGCCAACTGAGGGGGGAGACAGGGAGACAGACAGACAGGAAAGAAGAAGAACAGAATAATACACAAAACAGCAGGATGTTAAAAGTTAGTGTGATATAAATAAAAACAAAATATGAGACAAGCACAAGATTGAAGTGGCAAGTTTGGTCAAAGTTTTGAGGGACTGCTGAACAGCCTGAGGAAGAAACCATTTAAAGAGACAGTAACATATTTTTTATTAGTAGGGTGTTGGAATATGTTTAAAAATAGAGAAGCACCGGATGTTTGGCAGCCGAAATTATTTGGCCAAATAAGCGAAAAGGAATACATTATACCGAACAAGACGTGACGCGATCAAATAGAGGCGCGCACAAATGCAGCAGACATATCGGCAATGTGGAAGCGTTTAAAACTGTCAGAGAAAGATGCAAAAATCATTACAAGCACAGACAGCGAGAGACTGTTTAGCATCGCATGCCTTCGATGAGAAGAGAAAGGGGTGGTTGTTGCTGGTTACCGTCTGAAATCA
Source organism: Garra rufa (assembly GCF_049309525.1). Taxonomy (NCBI): domain Eukaryota; kingdom Metazoa; phylum Chordata; class Actinopteri; order Cypriniformes; family Cyprinidae; genus Garra; species Garra rufa. The sequence goes on along the minus strand of NC_133363.1, from coordinate 7,775,892 downwards.
CGAAATGGCCTTAAGAATCATTCATAAATCTGCTCCTGTCAGCAAAAAGTAGTACTGAGGTCTTCTTTCGGGTTTCCGCCAAAATAAAAGTCAACATTCATAAATGTTAGCATTGTAATTTTACTGTTGTTCTGTAAAATAAAATAAAAAATAATGATAACAATTATTACAACAACTCTATTTATACATTTATTATAACATTCTCCTTTGCTCAGCAAGGCTGCATTGATTTGTACATTAAAAAACACATGCCTGATTCAAGAAGGGGTCTTAAAACTGGCCAAAGAATATTATTTTATTAACTGTTGATTGGCTAAAATGTCTACTAGAATGTTAAAAATGTTCAGTGTTAAGTAAATATTTTTAAATTGTTGTTTTGTAATTGATTTTTTTTTTTTTGAAAAGCAAGACAAAACTGTAAAAAGCACATTTTGGCTATTTAATTTATGCAATAGTGAGAAAAATGGCAAAATACATGGGGGAAAAAGACGGAAAACCGTGTTCAGTAATCTGCCTTTGGCCCCGTGTTTAATTATGTTCAGCTTCGTCCAAGAATTTTCATTTCGGTGCATCCCTATTTAAAAATGAATGAGAGTTAATTGTTTTTCCCATCATATGTAATAAATCTCATTGCAGGTAAATGTGAACTAAAATCCATCTTGACTTTTTATTGCAAACATTTACCAGATAACCAAACAATGAAAGTAAGTAAATGGTGACCACAGCTGTGTTTATTTACATATTTATTTAATAGCCCCTTTGTGGCTCAACGTTCATTGCATCCTGGTGATGACAGAATTTTTTATTTTATTTATATATTTTATGTTACATTTTGTTTTGTTTTGTTTTGTTTTGTTTGAGACAGAGAATTGCTTGCTGAATTGCACTTTTAAATAGGCGTTGGGTTTTAACTTAGTTGAATATGTAATGTATTGAATACGTAACAAAAAGAAAAGCGGTTTAAATGTTGTCTAAGATGCGATTTTATTACTGGATATAATTGGGCCAAGGTGAACAAATTTACACAAGGTGTGAACCCTGTTGAATATAACTTTTATAAAACGTCCAGTATATACACATTACTGCTGCTCGTTAACGTAGCAGTGACAAAAATCCGTAGGTTAAACCGTCCCCATTTCACAAAACACGGTCTGACATTCATGGTTGGGGTGGGCGATGTGGCAAAAATATAATATCACGATTTTTTTAGAAATATCACGTTTCACGATTTTATCACGATTCTTTGTCATGTTGGTTTTATTATTTAGTAAGCTGTCTGAGCAGTAAGAAATGTTCCTCTTTGTGCGTGTATTTTGTTTGTTTGTTTGTTTGTTTTGTTTCATTAACATTAAAATAATAGTTCACCCAAAAATGAAAATTCTGTAATCTCTCTGTCAATTCTGTCATGGTGTTTTATTTTTATAGCATCATTTACTCACTCTCAGGTTGTTTTAAACCTGACTGCATTTTTTTTCTGATGAACGTTATCTATTTGATTATTTAAAATATTAAATTCAATGGGGACCAGCAACTGTTTGGTTACCCACATTCTTCAAAATATCATATTTTGTGTTTAGCACAAGAAAAAAAATCTAATACAGGTTTGAGACAACATGTAAATAGCTAAATAATGACAGTATTAAAACTTTCGGGTGAACTATCCATTTAATGACATGCGGCAGCATGTTAATCCTGTCTCTTTAAGAGCTGCACGCATGTAATATACAGGTACGCATCTCTTTTTTTTCAGTCGTTTACATTTTTTAAGTTAGACATAAGCAACTGTTTATATGTAATCCTTGTGTGTGTTGACAGTATTAGTGCAATCAGATGCTAATACTTAATTCATTTATTGGAACAGCATGCATATGAAATTAACCGGCAAGATTTTAAAGCAAATAATGTAATTTTGTGATTGTGAATAAGTGCAGTGTCCTGTAAGTGTAACTCTACGTACAGCTGAGTTAACACTGATGTGAATATATGTCGCGTTGTACAGTATGATGAGACAGAGGCGCCAGAACTGCAGCTGGTAGCATACTACAATATTTCTGCAAAAGCTGATCGTGGAGACATTTTTATCATCCACTTCTAATTCACGGCCTTCGAAAGCGTGACCTTTAAGGATGCAGTTTCCGAATCATGACACAGCTGACTTTTTAGGATGCTTTTTGTCCTTTTGTAGTCTCCATCCACTATAATTGCATTTAAGCGAACAGCGTAAACATTTTAAAAAAATATCTAATTTTGTGTCCCACAGAAGAAAGCAAGCCATGCAGGCTGGGAATGAGATGAAGGTGAGTAAATGATGACAGAATTCAGGTTTTTGAGTGCACTATCCCTTAAACAGCAGACTGCCTTTAACAACCTTGAAAATGGCCTCCCGTACTGCTTACGGAACAGCTTTTGCAGGAAGCCTCAATTACTGGATAACACAGGTTGAGTTTCCACGTTACAAGAAACCATTCTATGAGTTTTGACGGAGAGTCCCAGTGCGGTCTGTCTCCCAGCAGTTCACTGCATGTAATCCTGGCGAACACATAAAGCAGCAACTAAAGAGGCGCTTTTATGACGTGAAATTTTGTAAAACCTGTCTCATTCATTATTAAGAACAATCTACAGGTGTATTTCTCTCCTGTTTTACCATCCACCTCTAGTCTCTATTCTCTAAAACACAGTTTCATTTATATGCCGCCTTCATTTATGCCCTTCCATACACACACACGCTGTGATAATGAATAAGGGTCTATTTGGCTTCCAGAAAGCACAAAATGTGAGTATAAAACATAATAGTAATGTTCAGACATGTTCCCAGGAAATCTGTTAGGGACTATCTGTTATTTAATGGTCTGCAGTCTGTTAAAGAATTAGTTCACTTTCAGAATAAAAATTTCCTGATAATTTACTCACCCTCATGTCATCCAAGATGTTCATGTCTTTCTTTCTTAAGTCAAAAAGAAATCAAGGCTTTTGAGGAAAACATTCCAGGACTTTTTTTCAAATAGTGGACTTTAATAGGGATCAGCAGGTTGAAGGTCCAAACTGCATTTTTAATGCAGCTTCAAAGGGCTCTACACGATCCTAGCCGAAGAATAAAGGGCCTTATCTAGCAAAACGATTAGTAATTTCCTAAAAAAAATGAAAATGTATATACTTTTTAACCACATTTTTTTTTAACCACCTTGCACTAGTTTTGTGATGCACATCTGTGACTTCACACATTACTAGGGCTGACCTCGGCTAAAGATTTTTCTGGTCGACTATTAGTCGTTCATTTTAAGCATTAGTCGACTATTAGTCACACATTTATTAATAAACAATATAAATCACAATGAGCCTTTAATTGCCTACATAGCCTAATAAGTGCTCAAGCGCACACAAAAAAAGCTTACCAAAGCGCACCGGCAGATATAATAATTATGAATGTGTCTGAGAAAAACAGCAAGGAAACTGCATTAACATTTTAATAATTTATTGGTAAACTAGTGCTTTCTTTGTTTTCGACTTAAGAGATGAAGTCGACGACACTGACTCGTCATCTCCGCAGTACTGATGCACTTCTATGCACGTTTCATACTGATTACATAATCTGAGAATATTTTTTTTTCTGTTTGAATTGCTTCATTTGAAAGTAGACATTTCACTCTGTATATATATATTTTTTTCATGTCTGTAAGGCAAGTATACTCAGAGTTTCAGAGTTTCAAAGTTTCACGCTCAAGTTAGTAGAGAAGGAGATGGCAAAAAGCACATTCTGTTTGCTTTATTTTACAAAAGCGCAATGTTTCGTTGCTATTGTGAGTGCACACAAATAAACGTAGTCTTTACAGATTCGAAAGATATTACTTTTATCTGCATGACCAAAAATTATAATTTTAAGAGCAAGTGACCCCACCGACGCCTCCATCTGTCATGTAGGGAGTCTGTTCAGCTTCATGTAATCACGTTGGAAAGGTCATGCACGGTTAGTTATTTGTTTATGTGGTCCGGTTCAAAAAGATAGAGTAGGGCAAAAACGACATCTCGTTTTCTCCTCCGACTTAAAAATCATCTGACATTGTTGTTTTACCTTTTTTGAGCACGTTCGCTTTGTAAACACTGAGTCAGTATTTCCGCCTATGTCACACGTGACTTTTCCAATGGGACTACGTAATGCGTGAGGTCAAGCTAGTGCAAGATGAGCATCTGTGGTTAAAAAGTTAGTACATTTTTATTTTCTCCGAAAATGGCAGATTGTTTTGCTTGACAAAACTCTTATTCCTCGGCTGGGATCATGTAAAGCCCTTTGAAGCTGCACTGAACCTCCAAATTGGACCTTCAACCCGTTGGCTCCAATGGAAGTCCACTATATGGAGAAAAGTTCATTTCTTTTCGACTGAAGAAAGAAAAACATGAATATCTTGGATAACATAGTGGTAAGTAAATTATCAGGAAATTGTAATTCTGGAAGACGAGAAGTGTAGAGAAGAGTGATGACTGTTTGCCTCATGCACAAGGCATGCAAAGAGAAGCTTCAATGGATATTTCACTCAAAAATGAAAATTCCAGTACCATTTACTCACCCTCGTGTCATTCCAAACCATATTCCGTGGAATACAAAAGAAGATACTTTGAAAAACATCTTAGTATGTTTTTGTCCATACAGTTAAAGTCACTGGAAGCCAATGGTGTATGTGTGTTTGTGTTTCACAGAAGAAAGAAAATCTGGTTTGACAAAATCAGCTTGTCTAACCATCAGCAGATGGGAGATTGTTGGAGAAAACTGCACTATTTAGCTTATTTGCAAAATTGGATTGTTGGGAAAATGGCAGTATTCTTAACATGCTTTGTTTAGAATTCTGTACCACACAGAATCCAAGACATTTTTATATAAAGTTCTGAATTTTTTTTCTAAAGATTTTGAACTCAATGAAGACTTCTGACCTTAGCGCTGGGAACATCTTACTACTTGATTTAACAGCTTTGGTCAAACTATCATCCAAAATTTCTATGAATATTAATAGGCCTTTTGCCAGAACACTATCGATTAACTTCCGTGTGTGAAGAAGTCTGACGCTGAGTAGAGCAAGACCACCGGTGGTTCTGTTAGAGCCTGTCAAAAGAAGTAGGGAGTTCAAGGTGTGATGTGGCCTCTTTAGACTGCCGTATACGGGTGTGTGTATGTTTTTGAGGATCTGTAGCAGGACTAAGAGACCATCTACAGGGAGAAAGGACAGAGGCAAGGAGAGGGTCCCCGCCGTGGATTTAGTGTTTGACAGTGGCAACCTGCTGAATGCTGACTGCTGGGCCTGACAGCACAAACAGCATTCATCCCTCCATAGAGCAGACCTGCAGTGCTCCTAATCTGTCTTACACACACATACACAATTCAAACATGCACCAGACTTCAACCCTCATCCCTCCTGTATTTATCAGACTTTTAGCCAAAACAAATTAACAAAGCAAAGCGGCACTCAATGCACACATATTAAACTGACAATCAACCAAAGAGCTCAAACAACTTATCCGTCATCCTTCAGAACTCCCCGGTGATTACGTTAGGCAAAGAAACGTGTGTGCATCATGTGTCGAGGTGACTTCTGGGTAAACGCAGGACCCTTTAATGTAGCCTCGCGAGGTGAATGCGCTACAGATGTACGCGCAGATTCAATGGGCTGATGTGAATGAGGCCGGGGGTGTTGGATGGGGCTACTTTAGCGGGCCAAAACCCAGAGAGCACAGCTGGGGAGCAGCTGGGGCCAGTTGTACTGGAGACCGATGGCAGGGGTGCCCATCGCTCACTGTAACCAGAGAGTTTGGGAACAGATTAATAGATGCTCAGAGGTTAAGTAAACATAATCTGATAGAACTCTGGCTGCATTTAAGGCTGTTCGCTTTGCTTTGCTGGCTCTTTCATCACTGTAACACCACACAACCCCAGTGCTCTTAATGCTCCCAATATTTGGAGAAGGATTTAAGGACAGAGGCCTGGCACAGCAACCAACATCAGGCTGTGTTCCAAAATATTCCACATTAGAGCCTTAAGTCAGGCCTGTCTGCCTAACCTAAGCTATTTCTTATCTAATAACACTACAGTAGCCGTGTTGACATCATCCACCCTGAACATACTACACTCGATCAAACTTTTCCACTGATGTTTATGAAATGTTTGGCATTGGCAAACTAGCACGACTTTCTTATTTTGAAATAGTCAACTGACCCCTAACAGTGGGGTCAAAAACAACACTGATTATCATTGCATGGACAATAAACCACTGAGACATAATTAAAAATATCTTAAAGGAAAGAAAGTCAAACAGGTGTGTAACATTAAGGTACAGTAAGTAGATGATTCAATGAACAAATGAATTAATATTTGTGACTGTGGACCACAAAACCAGTATTAAGTAGCACATGTAGGCCCGGTTTCACAGACAGGGCTTAGACTAAACCAGGATTAGGCCATAGTTCAATTAGAACATATAAGTAATTTTTATAAACGTGCTTGGTAAAAAACATTACTGGTGTGCATCTTGAGACAAAACAAAGGCACTAATATATTTTAAGATCAGTCAGTGGCAAAAGTCCCAAAGTTTCTTTTAGTTGAAACAGCTTATACTTACATTTTAGTCTATGACTTGGCTTAAGCCTTGTCTGTGAAACTGGGGGTATATTAGTAGCAATAGCCAAAAATACATTGTATGGGTCAAAATTATCGATTTTGCTTTTATGCCAAAAATCATTAGGATATTAACTAAAGATCATGTTGCATGAAGATATTTTGTTTCCCACCATAATTATATATCAAAACTACATTTTTGATTAGTAATACGTATTGCTAAGAACTTAATTTGGACAAATTTAAAGGTGATTTTCTAAATATTTTAATTTTTTTGCATCCTTAGATTCCAGATTTTCTAGATTTGTATCTCGGCCAAATATTGTCCTATCCAAACAAACCATACATCAATGTAAAACTTATTGATTCAGTTTTTTAGATTATGTCAAATTTAAATAAATCTCAAATTTAATCAAATTTAAAATTCTTACCTTGTAATGAGAAGTGTTTCTAAAATTGCTGTCCAACAAACAAGAACAATATAACATGTTTTTACTCCACAACATCAGTCGAATGTTTGAAATAACTTCCTCTGACATTTTATCATCAAAAGAGGCAGAAAATATATTCTATACTGTAAAAAGGCATTTACTTACTATGAGAATTATGAAAATACCCGAGATGGCTTAAAGAACACAGATAAACCATATATTGCTGCAGTACAGTGTTAATTGTGATCATGTCATTCAAAATGTTTTTACTAGAGATAGCTGTTTGCCTTTGTCAAAATTAGGGGATTTCCTGGAACATCATGAGTTCTATTACTGTCTTGCATATGCAGTTTCTGCACGAGGGCACCCTCCGGCTTCCAGTATGAATGAAACAGACATGTGCTTATAGCACTCAATAATGGCCAATCCATCCTATTTGGGGTAAAAATAAGAAAAATAATACTTATCTCAAAAGAAATTTGAAGTAGAAAATAATCATCTATGTTTTTCTCCAGTGTACATAAGTGTAGAGGTGTTTTTATTTTTAATTATTTGTTTCAAAAATCACATTTTAAATTGCAAATAGCCATCCGAACAGAACCAAAAACCATGGTTAAAAAAAGAGGTATGTATTGTACCATGGTGTGACTGTATTGTTGCATCCCTACTACTAACTACTTTCTACACAGGCAGCACTAAGCAGAAAGAACTTTAAAATGACTGATTTGGAATAATCTAGGCAGTAACTCAGCAAACAGCACTGATGTAAAGCAATGCAACTCACAAAAAGATTAAACTTACTCAAGTCAAGTCAAGTCAAACTAACAGACTTAGGATTTTATCATTTTAAGATAACCAAGTACACAGTAAAATAAAATAAAAATGCAAGTTATGTGTAAGAGAGATGTAACATTAGCCCACAGATTTACTCTTCCTCCTGTGGACACACTGGGTCTCTCTTATGATTTGGCTTAACTTCCATCACAATCTAATTGTGACATTCTGATGCGCTGCAAAGTACTGAAGAATGATATATGCATTGCATATGTATTAGTAGTTAGTGATATCCAGCTCTAGTTTTCACCAGTTACGGAAGAGATATACAGCACATGTTCTTAGCATGTAAAGTGCCCAATGTTGGTGTGCCCTGAAGGATAGCATGAGCAGCAGGGTGAAGATTCCCACTGCTCCGATAAAAAGGCTCACTTTCTCCAGCAAATGCCCACATTTCAGAGACGTGCAGTCCGCTTTAATTGGCCTTTTCTGCAAAGGTGGACTTTAATTACTTTGTTCCTGGATTAAAGGACTCAGACTGTTCAGACAAAAGCTGGGTTATAACCTTTACTGCTCTCTCTCTCTTTCTGTTTTTCTTTCTCTCTCACTTTCTCCACACAGTCAGGTCAATGTACTGTATATAGGGAAAATGGGTCCAGAATAGGGCTGGGCGATTTGGCCTAAAATCAAAATGTCGATTAATTGAAAAATTTAACCCGATTACGATTAATGAACGATTATTTTATTCATTTATAAAATTATATTTAATTATATTTAAATAATATTTATTTTTTTGCCCTCATAGTTCACTGACAAGTTTTGTACAGTAAATATGTGCACATATTACAAGTGAGAGATTTTTGAATGAAAATCTATCTACTATCTACTATCTGATTATTTATTGAACATCAGTGTTGAACAACTGAAATTAAAGCACACATTGCTTAAAATGAAAAGTCACATTTTTCTTAAATTAGTGAAAATAAATAACTTGCACTTTTGGAAACAAAATAAATTATTTATAAAATAATATAATAAATATTAAAAGTAGAAAATAAGCAGTCTCTCTTCTAAATAAAATTACTCTTGTATATCCTGTAAATACTTTTTACTGTATAAATACTGTTTAAGCTCTCCATCGACATGTCGGTGGAATAACGTAACGTAACTGAACGGGGTCACGTGACTCCACACGCAGTAGTGTTTTTAAATGGAAAGTAATTGAAATAATTGACCTGGAAAAATTTTATCGATTATAGATTCTGAATGTCGATTTCGATTACTTTTCGATTAATCGCCAAGCCCTAGTCCAGAAAAAATCTTTAGCCTCAAAGGAATCCCTAAATGTGATCTATCACCTTAAAGGTCACAGAAAGAAAACATTTGATTAAGTCTTGGGATATAGAAGAAATCTTCTTTTCGGTGTTCATGCCTCTTTTTTTTACCAATAAAAATGTTGAAGATGTGTAGTATATATATATATAAAGAAAAGATAAACACATGTGCAGAGTATAACATTCTATCATTGAGTTTGCAAGTGACTTGAGCTGAATAAATGATGGCATTTTACAATTTCAGGTGAACTATTCCTATAATTCAATTACGCTCTGTCTCTGGACAAAAACTACCTCCAATTCTTATTTCCCATGTTCCATAAAAAGGGGAATTTATCTGAAAAACATTTTCTCATTCTGTTTCACAAATATTAACACCCACACTAACAGTTTAAACAGAAATGTGAATAAGTGGAAGGTCTGTCTGATAAACAGCCTTGTTCCCTCTGAAATGCATAAAAATTGTGTACGTGTGTGTGTGTGTGTGTGTGTGTGTGTGTGTGTGTGTGTGTGTGTGTGTGTGTGTGTGTGTGTGTGTGTGTGTGTGTGTGTGTGTGTGTGTGTGTGTGTCCTCGTCCTTCAGAGCGGCATTGCACTTCTCAACCTGTGCGGTCAGTACTGAGTGATAGACTAATCGATGTGTGGCCTAATCAGCCAGCTTAACTCTAATACCCAGTACAGGTTCACATTATTATCATATCAGACTCCACATGTTTGGAGGTGACATGGAAAAGGTAAAAAGATTAAAGTCAATTTTACAGAAGGCCCTCCACATCTTCTGTTATTCCGCCCAGTGCAGCATGACTTTTATCTGATGCCCCGCCAAAAAAGGGTGCTGAAAAACACATGCGGCATACCATAATGAACTCGCACTCTCGTTTGCAGTCGGTGCCATGCTGTGTGGAGTAATTCAGAAGCTGGAAGGCAGATGGCCCCAGCTGAGCGTGAAGCTTTTATGTGTTCAGACCCCAAAACCACCTCCACCGCCAAAGTCTAGCCCGTCCTACCCTTAGTGAGCCCCTATCAAAGTTGTGTAACTCAGGCCAACACTTTCGGAGGACGGGTGGGGTGAGGGGCGCTCACGAATCATCTATAAACACCTTTACACAAACTGTTTACGGGCAGTAAATGATGCATTAAACAGAAAACAGGATGGCTGGTGGGTTTAAAGAGGCTGGGTTGGGTTAGGTAGTGAATGTTGGCTTCACACTGTCAGTCTCTCAAAAGCAGTTGCTGGCCACATATTTAAATGGAACCATTGTTTTTAAAAATACCAGAACCAAAAAACCTTCAATTCAATTAAAAGTTCTTGCATGTGCATTCTTCTATCAGTGCACCATAGTAAAATATTCTGGCAGAGTTTCCTGCACTATTTATTCAGTGGTGTTTCAGCACCACTAATGAATCTCCAATGCAAAACAGAGAGCAGTTGCCAGTGCAGTTGGGTTATAGAATGAATGACTTTAATGAGTCAGTTCTTTTCAGTAAATCAAAAACCTATAGCACAACCCGTTTTGGCCAACTGCCAAATTAACTAATCATGACTCCCTTTTTAATTAATTAAACACATACAGTGCAAATACAGTGCAGTGTAGGTTGACTCCTGGATGAATGACTCTGTTGAATCAGTTTTATTGAGTCACTTTTTGGTAAGTCAAACACATACAACCGACTGTGAGACTGTGTTATCAGTGTATTTACTGACTGGCTGTTCATTTGAGCACATATAGCAAATATAATATATATTTATCAGTGGTGTTCTGAAATGAGTCTTCCCATTAAGGCCATTATATTGTTTACTAAGACTGATTCATGAACACGTATGAGCACAACAGGCAGGATTTATCGCATTAACCGATCACAGCCGAACATAACCAGTCATATCCAATCATATAGCGATGGAGGCATTGCCTTCTCCCACGTGACTTTCCCCCATTCATTCTCAATGACCCCCCATGAAACTCACCGCACGTTTTAGGGGGGCTGTTAAAACTCAATGGGCTCAGGGGAGGCGAGAGAGACGCAGACTCCCGCTGTAACTTTACCTACCAACAGTGTCGCCGTTGGACAGTGTTTTTTTTATTAGTGATTTATACACTTAATTTAATGTTATATCTAGTAGTACTGGTGTTGTTTTATTTTTGAACTTACAAATTTTTTTCTCATCCAATATTTTGAGGAGGCACTGCCTCCTTTCCCTCCATGGAGGAAACGCTTTATATATATATATATATATATATATATATAAATTAGTAAAATATAGTATAGTTATGTAGCACATAGTTAAATACTGAATTTATCTAATAAAGACTGTGAAAGGTCAATAAAAAATGTATAAATACATAAAGTATATACAGTCGTGGCCAAAAGTTTTGAGAATTACATAAATATTGGAAATTGGAAAAAAGAGGATTCAGCTGCGGGATCGGAGCGCCACCAGTGCAGAGCTTGCTCAGGAATGGCAGCAGGCAGGTGTGAGCGCATCTGCACGCACAGTGAGGCGAAGACTTTTGGAAGATGGTCTGGTGTCAAGAAGGGCAGCAAAGAAGCCACTTCTCTCCAAAAAAAACATCAGGGACAGATTGATCTTCTGCAAAAAGTATGGCGAATGGACTGCTGAGGACTGGGGCAAAGTCATATTCTCCGATGAAGCCTCTTTCCAATTGTTTGGGGCATCTGGAAAAAGGCTTGTCCGGAGAAGAAAAGGTGAGCACTACCATCAGTCCTGTGTCATGCCAACAGTAAAGCATCCTGAGACCATTCATGTGTGGGGTTGCTTCTCATCCAAGGGAGTAAGCTCACTCACAATTTTGCCCAAAAACACAGCCATGAATAAAGAATGGTACCAAAACACCCTCCAACAGCAACTTTTTCCAACAATCCAACAACAGTTTGGTGAAGAACAATGCATTTTCCAGCACGATGGAGCACCGTGCCATAAGGCAAAAGTCATAACTAAGTGGCTCGGGGTTCAAAACGTTGAAATTTTGGGTCCATGGCCTGGAAACTCCCCAGATCTTAATCCCATTGAGAACTTGTGGTCAATCCTCAAGAGGCGGGTGGACAAACAAAAACCCACTAATTCTGACAAACTCCAAGAAGTGATTATGAAAGAATGGGTTGCTATCAGTCAGGATTTGGCCCAGAAGTTGATTGAGAGCATGCCCAGTCGAATTGCAGAGGTCCTGAAAAAGAAGGGCCAACACTGCAAATACTGACTCTTTGCATAAATGTCATGTAATTGTCGATAAAAGCCTTTGAAACGTATGAAGTGCTTGTAATTATATTTCAGTACATCACAGAAACAACTGAAACAAAGATCTAAAAGCAGTTGAGCAGCAAACTTTGCGAAAACTAATATTTGTGTCATTCTCAAAACGTTTGGCCATGACTGTACTATTTAAATGATCTCACTATTTTCCAATTAAAAGCACTGAAAAAAATTCTTTATGGAGCCCTTAATTAACAGCAGTCATTAAGATGAATCAGAACCATAACTGTTATTATTTAATTCATCATTATTCTGATCCCAAGTGACCACATCTTGAGCTGTCAAGCAAACAGACACTGAGAGGCAATGTTGACAACTGCACTTCGAAATGCCAAAGACAACCTGGCACCAATTAAACTCTGGCCCTAAAAAGGCTGTGTGATGTTCAGCCCTACAGGCAAATAGGGTGAGCTAGACATCAACTCAGCTCTTATCACAGTAGCAGCTCTGCACTGCGTCAAAGTGGCAAATATTCACAAATATGCAAAGCACTGTATTAAAGGGCTGATTTGGTTTTGTAATTAGTGTTGTCTGTATCAGGTCAAACTTATTCAAATCACGTGAAGATTAAATCACTGCAGGGTCTTCAGAGTCAGTGTTTTTGGGAAGGGAGGGGCGGGAAAGGGACGGGAGGGAGAGAAAACTTGGGCTAATAGAGAGAGAGACAGAGAAAAGCAGTCACTCTCAAGAGAACTCTGGTCCTATTGGAACAATCCAGCACAAAAACAGTCATTTAACTTTTCTGTCAAGTGTCATAGTTATAATTCACTGTTTCACGATTACTGTCAACTCACTTTACAGAGCAGAGCTTGTGCTAATGGAAAATTGAAGTGAATAGACTCTCCAAACACAATGTTTTGATATCTCAATTATCTTTCTCATTATATTGCATGAGCAAAGCCCAAGGTCTACATACAAAGAGGGTGAAATCAGCTGGCAGCGTGAAACTATGTAGAGTATATCATTAAAAATACTACTCGCAATTACCTTTCAAAACCAAACACATGACATATTGAGTTCTTACAAATAAATGAACAAAGCTATTTTTCTAGACGGAAGATGTAGAGAACAGTTGAGATTCCTGTTAATAATGGCCAGGAAAATGTAAGAGAAATCATTTTGAGTAAGAGTGAGGTCATCCTTTCTTGGCCTTGAAAAGAAATCAATCCCAAAATTGATTAAATGTTGCATTTGGAGACTCTTTGAGCCTTTGAGCCAGGCTAATCAGAAACTCAGTACCGCTAGGACGTGCGATCGCCTGTTAAAGGCGCTACGTGTGAAGCTGCTGGGATATGCGAAGCCTTCCCGTCTTGATCTTCCGCTGGAATTTGGAAATAGAATCTGGCCACCGCACTGTCGACACTTCCCGCTGCTTGTTGCGTGTCAATCAATGGTGGGTGCGAGGGCGGCTTTTAGAGGGTCCCGAGGGTGACTGCTTAGAGCACGCTCGGTTTAACACGCCAACAGCCGGGTGGGAGTAAACAGAGAGGGATATAAACTGGGGTATTGACTTCATGATCAATTCTATTGATCAGCGAGCTCCCTCTCCTTCAGCAGGCACGCTGAGCCCTCACAAAGTCTCCGTCTCGCCCTCTGCTGACTCCAAAGCATATGCAGACTGGAAACCTGCCCAGATCTGCAGCCCAGACACCTTCCTCTAGGAGGAGACAGAGAGGAGAATCAACCACCATCTACCAGGGAGTCAACTGCCAGATGTGAGATTCATCTGGCCTACCTGAAGTGGTCACTGAAAAACAAACTGATCCACAAAATCTGAACATTAGGGTAAAGTAAACATTTAAAACCCAAAGTGCTTGTCTGAATACAGGTTCAAGTCTGGCTTGTGTCACATATCAATACCTAGGGACTGTCTATCCTCATTAATAAAGGCCATAAATAAACAAAAATGATGAAAAAACAACCCAGGTACACCTGAGCATGGCAAAACACACTCTAACCATGATATATTCTTAGTCACTGACAGCATTCGGTGAAAAACGGATGGCGTGAAAAGAAAGAGAGCTTAACCGAAGCCTTTTCTGCCAGCTCCGAGTGCGTCTGGCGAGTAGAAATCATCTTCAGCTTTGTGACAGCCACTGCCACTGATCCAATGGGACAAGCCAGGAGGGGTGGTTTGGGTCATCGTTCTCTGTCAAATAAGATTCACATATCCACAACGTGGGCTGGCACACCAAATGACCTCCCTGTTTACGAGACTGCTGGTGATAACACACATCATCTCATTAGTCACATACCGCCCCTGATCTGCCATGGCACTTCCACTTACAAATGGCAGCTAAGCGCTAAATTTACCCTCGTTACGCTCACGCTCCAATCACAAAAGGGCTGCTGTCTTTTGAGCCGAAGATTACAATTTGGCACGGACAGACATGTCGGTATTATTGGCGGTCTGCCGGGCTTCAGGTGGAAATAGAGATAAAGGCACAGTCCAAGTAGAAGCCACTCACGTCCAGCGTGCATCTCCACCAGCAAGATTCAGAGACCGAATGGATGTGACATGCCTGTCTCATTTACAGACAGCACCGAGGGCTGGGGTTCATGCAAAGCAGAGCCCACCAGCGGAGATTCCTCCGAGATGAAGTTTACCTCAGTAAGGTGAAGAATAGCTCTGGGTTACACGCTCAGATGCAGCTGAAATCTCAGGTACCTTTGAAAGTGAGAGACAGTCCCACCTGCTATCTCGTGACGGCGCAGGATCTTCTCGTAATCCTGCCTCCCAGTTGCGAGGAAATTTCTCAAAACAAATCTGCGAGGCACCGGGCTGATAATGCGAACCTAATCAGGAGGAAAAAATATAATCCGCCGGTACCCTTAACTAGTATTTCATATCCTCGTCATCTCTTTTTCAGCTTCCTTTTTCTCTTTGCTGCTTCCACTGATGTTAATTCGTATTGGATTTTCATTCGTTCACCTTCCTGCGAGCATCAATTTCAGATGGCATGAAAAAGTAATATTCCAGCAATAAAGCTTGATTTACACCCTTTGCCTGGCTCCCCCTCTTGCTTTTTATATTTGATCATTTAGTGGGGATCGTATAACTGTATATCAGACGCAAATGAAATCAGGTCCCGTGCACATTAAGGCCATGTAGAGTTGCAGCTAACATCCCCTGCGATCCAGCCGCCTGGCTCCCCGGCAAGCCAAGGGCAGAGTCCCATTCATTTTCAGGCCCATTTCCTCCTATGATTAGGCGATCAATCAATCCGAGCCTTCAATCTCATCAGGCAGACGGGATTATCTGCCCATCTCCCCCTCCGTTACTCGCTCTCTCCCTCTCTTGCACTCGCTCTCGCAGAGCGGCACATTAACATCAGATCAAGTATCAGCAAGCGCATGCGGTCTGTAACGTCAAACAGACCACAGACAGACATCTCTTCATCTTTCCCGGCTCCTAATACCCCCACAGCTACCATAGTGCACTGCATGCAAGTACGAATGGCGAGACGCTTGCGGAGGCTGACAAAGAGGCACGTCTTTAAAGCGCTTGTCAAGGTATTAAGCCATAGGCCTACTTCAGGGAGCATCCTTTCAAAGTAGATGAATTGCTTCTTAGACCATCACAACACCACTTGTACGTCTCAAAGACAAAGCCCGACCTGTCTCGGTAAATTGTGGCTATAGGCTCATTTGTCCGTGCGGGTTCCTACACGTCTACTAAATCATCCGACCTGTCCTTTGACGTATCAGAGATTCCATACACTTGCCCGCCACTGTCTTTCCACAATACACCAGGGAGGACAAACACTATTTATCGGACAAGTCTATATAAAGCTTTCTCAGTGTCAGAGAGGGTAAGAGAATATGCCCTATAAAAGCCCAGCCACTCAGACCCTGTTTTTACAATGATCCGCACTCACTCTTGTTTACACAAGCGTAATGGCAAGTAAACTGCTACTTGTAAACAGTAGAATGCCATTTAATGTGACTGGCTGGGTCATGGTGGTTTCAGTTCACAATAAGACTGAGATGCCACAGAGGTTTGGAAAGGCCAGACGTGGAGTTCAGAGAAAATGTGCATTTATTTTGTCTGCGCTGAACTTGAGACATACAGACAGAATGGATCACAAATGATCAGCTTTATGTCAGAGGCCTTAGTGTACAGTGAGATTACAGACTGTCAAAACAACATTTCACACATACTGTAAACGCCAAAAAAAAACTCGGTATCAGAAGTACTACAAAAAAGTGGCCCTCAAAACATCCAATTTAAGCCACACATAAAACATGTATAAATGTCAGTGCATTTGATTCACAATATTTATATTAACTGAGATCTGCAAACAAATGACGACAGTTCTGAAGTTTACACAGGTGTCCTAGCACAGCAACCGCAGGTGCTGTTCATCACATTAACAAACTCTGTCAAAAGAACATTTCACACTCATTGTAAACTACAAACTTGGTATAAGATAGATTACAAAAACAGTGGCCCTCAAAACAGCAAACTTAAGCCACACTTAAAAATGAATAAATGTCAGTGAGTGACTTTAATCAAAATAAAGTCAAGTGGCATCTGCAAGAAAATGATATCAGTTCTCCTCAAGTTCACAAATGGTGTCTTAGCAGATGTGGTCCATCACATTAACCATAAACCCATGTCCCACTACATGACACCGAAATACTAAACTTGACAGAAGCAGAAAATTACAGAATATTCCTTTTTGGGTGAACAATGTTAAAACACAATTAGTCATCTAGTCATTTAGGAAACTAACTGACTAGTTGATGTTGAAAATACACATTTTGCATGCCCCTATCGCATTAGTCTCAGGCTCAGATGTCACGCCCATGGAACGTTGGCTAAACATCTGATGCATATGGTACGCTTCACTGAAAACACTTCAGGAATGTCGAAGTCGTTATCTGATTAGTTGAATTTGACCAGATTTCCAGGAGACGCGAGTGTCGCGTTTATTTTCGGTCCGCCGGGAAACAAAGCGCAGACTGACTTACTCGGCGTTTTGCTAAAATGTGCTTATGCAGACTCCATTGTTGTTATACACATTTGCGACATTCGCAAACAAATTACTGACTTACTGCTTGTTCTCCCTCATCTTCGTTATCTTTCAATGCTGGTTATTTCAATGACTGACTTGTTGCATGCCAGTCTGAAGGTCTGGCTACGCGAGACTACTATTGCATTAACAGCCTCATTTGATTAAATATGACATAACACAGGGTTCCTGCCATACGAGAATGTAATTGCAACAAAATAAATTTTTTAACACAAAATAAAATAGTTATATTGTGAATATAGATTTTATTTAACGTGTACCATTTTATTAAATTGTTTTAAAAAGACATATTTAGTTATATCTAAAAAAAAATTGTGTCCCCCAAATTCATGTCTGTGGGGTTACAACAATGGACGTCGGCCCTTTAAGAAAAGGGAGAAATCTATTTGGACTACTTCGTAGGTGTTTCTCAATGTCAAGGATATGTCCTTGGCAGGACTGGTCCTTCCAAGTCACTTCCTTCAGAGGCTAGGCGAGGCTCCTCTTAAGCATTCGGAGAACACGTAAATGGAACAGGCTAGCAAGTGAACGTTATTGCGTCATTACGTCTACACGGAGACAAATAATCGCCTCCGTTTGTTCCTTGGTCCCTGTTAAAAAAGATGAGAAAGCTATGAATAATGCTGTGAATGGTATAATATTAACGTTAAATTACTTTGGACAACTTAACTAAGTTAGTTATTTACAAAAGAAATGCCGGTGACGGCTAACAATTGTGAAATGACAGGTCCGGTTCAGTTAGCCATCAATAACGTAATTTGTATAATTTATAATATCAATATGGTAGTAATCTGTACTTTTTAATACAAAAATGTTTTTTAAGTAATTTGTCATTTGTAAATATATACTTACATTTGAAAGCATATTGCCCCGTTGGCAATACAGACCCTCTCATCTCCCTAAGACAATCTCTGGTGAGTACATTCTTTCTTGTTAATTTTCTTAAAGTTTTTTCTGACAATTTCATGAATCGCATTTTATTAGTGTCTGTGCTGTTATGTTGACAACTTGCAGGTCTGATACAATTTTGATAAACACATACTTATTTATACTTCCAAAATGTCCCCTGATCTTGAAACCGTCATGATGGCATTCTCCATTTTAGAAAAGTCTGGATTCATGCTAATTTGTCAGTGGTGCTACTGTCTGTGGTTTTACTGTCTTTCCTGGTAACACCACAGACGCTATAGACCTTTTTCCTGAGTAAACGATGAGCGCCGCCATTACGAATTCTAACGTCAGATTGAATGCTTTTCTGTTCAGGTTTCGATAGGAACCCATTCAAATAGCGTCCATCTGTTTTTAATGTTGCTAACGTCCGCTGCTTCGTGTCATCTACACACTCATGAAAGTGAGGCACTGACAAATGACGGTCATTGCGACATTGCCAAGTGATGGCGCTATGGAGCCATGTGCTTTTTAAAAACATTTTAATAGGTTTAACATCAGTTTATTAGTTCGGAATATACCCTAATTTGACTAGAAACAATGCAGACCGGAAATGCAAAGCATTCTTTCAGTTAAGAGTCAGACTTACTTCCGTGTTCAGGAAAAACGTCTATAGAAGTGGTTCTGCACATTTCGCATGTCTCCCTTATTTAACACTCCTGGTTGAGATCATCAGCTCTCATATCTGCCTCTCATTTTCCACCTCAATTGAAGAATGACCTTTTTAATTTAAATTTTTAATCACAATTAAAATATCTAGATAAATGCTCAACAACTGGATGCCAAAACTGTACACCTCTTTCATAGTGGTTACAATATTCTCGGACATTTCCAAAAATACAGCTCAAATCTGCAATCTTAAAATAAAGTCTTGCTTAAACCTCCAGTGCTCCTTAAAGCATGAAGATGACATTTATTATTTCCTGAAGCTGGAAGACACTGTGGGGCCCTTTACTCTCTGAAATTTTCATCATCTTTCATCAAAGCTAGGTACGCATTATCGTCTCCCACAATCCTTAGCAGCAGCCCTGAACCTGTGACATGACACCACCCGCTTTCATCAGTCATCAGCGGCCAGAATCGTCTAAAAAAAAGAAAAAAACAGCTCCTCTTTAAATGCTGAGGAGGAACCCAATGAATTAGTAATACATTTACATGAGCTGAGAGCAAGTGCAGGTAAAGAAATTACTCTCTTCATGTCGTGGCAAATACTCTTTCCTCTCTGACTGGTATGCGCCGGTGAAAAAGGGCATCTCAATGCGAGGCCACTTAATGGAAAGGTGAGATATAAAAAAACATAACCCAAAAAGCTTTTTGATGTAAAGAAACTAATTCTTTTAAAGGTGCTGATCAAACTGTCAGGCTTTCACTATGGTACGCTGCCTTTTAGCAGTCACGCACTGTGGTAATAAAGTTTCAAAGTACCTCAAAATATCAGATTTCCTGTCCTGCATATCAGACATGATATGTCTTCGGTCTTCAGACCAATGACTTTTAAAGATTTACTGTACATGATGGCCTTAAAACTGATTTAAGAAGCAGTATGAATTTGTCTATCCATAATATAGACCATAGGTCAGAGTCGTGGCCTTGTGGCCAGTCCACATGCTGTGAACCAGCTCAAGTTGTTTACCCTTTCCCACCTTTGAGCCCCTTGAATCACACTTTGTCAGTCATTAAAACTCACTACTTAACAACGGCAATTTCAGCCTATTTTCGCGATTCTGGTCTTAACAGTTGCAGTACGTAAAAAAACTCAGGGAGCAGATAGTCTCCTTCAAAAGTACATGCATTACAGAATACCATTCCTCTGGTCTGGATTATCCATTGTCTCCTTAATGGGGCTGGTCATCTGCGCACAGACAAATTCAACATGAAGGTCAGAAGTACAAAGCTCTGTGGCACACAAACTAAAAATTCCCTCGAGCAGCAGTAAAGAAAAGAAAGTGAACCACAGCCTCAGATGACAGCTAAGGCCCCTCAGATCTCCAATAGGCCCCCTCATTGTCCTAAAAGCCAGCCGCCCCCGCAATAAACGGTTTTAATAACATATCACAATCCCCAAGTGTACTTTGCCTTTGTTTTCCACATGTAACCAGTTCTAATTAGGCAATGTGCTGCAAAACTTACCGAGGTCTGGCTGCCTGAGATCACAATAGCTAGTTGTATCTTCTACCACAGCTGTAATTAATGAGAAAAGCAGGCGACATTTCATGCAAAAGGGAAGATTTAGAGAAAAAAGCACATTAATGGAGAAAATATATGGTTTGAAGTCAGTCGGTTAGACCTTGGAGTTCTCATCAACTGTGACAAAAAGTCTGATCTCTGTCTGTGCTGATGCAACCTGGTTCATATTAGTAAAGAAATGCACCAAAAACCAAAACCATTGTAGAGAAAACAAATGGCACGGAGAACATCTACAACAGAGGGACCATGACCGATCATCAAGATTCAGTGTAACACTCATATCTCAGTGGAATCATAAAGGATGTGCTTTATGTATATGGGACGCTGAGGTAAAATAAACCATGTAACATAAAATGGCCCAAGTTTTTCAGATTTAGCAAAAAAAACTGAGTTTAATATAAGAATTTAAAAAAATAAATGAAGTAATGCTAGTCAATTATTATTATTATTTTACATTTTTGTAAAAATGTACATTTATGGCTTTTACATTTAAATTAGATTTAGATATAAATCCTAAATATAAACATACATTTTTAAGGAGAGACACTGCCAGCAAAAACTTTTTTCTTTTTTTTTTTCTTTTTTTCATGCACCTGTCAAGTTTGAGATTTTGGGCTTTTTAGTTTTTCCTAAAGAGTTTTTTGTTTTTTGTTTTTCAGACTAGTGAAAAGAAAACATCCAAAAGACACTGTTAATTTATCTATTTGTGTCAATAGATTTCAATTACAAAGCATATTTTTAAATGCCGTTTTCTCAAAATTCGTTTTTCCTCCTACACCGAGCCATAAATCTCCATCTAAGTAGCACTTACACACACCAAACTTTACATTTTTATTCCTGTCTATATCCTGAAGATTTCTACAGAGGGATTTGTTTATATATAATTTTCTTGATTACACACATTTTATTCCCCCTAAAAATATAATGTTTTCTGTCTGTTCTAAGTATTTTCTGAATTATGGCATGACAAAAATAAGATCCGTCTGTAAAATCTTTTGACTCTAATAATGTCAAAAACATTAAACAAAAATTTTGAAATTTACTTCATCCAGTGTTTAGATTTGTACTAGAAATGTATGCAAATTAGCCCATATTTCATGAAATAATACCTCATTTGCATATTTAAACCTAACATTTTAGAAAACTTGTAATATAAAAAATGTTTGCAATTATCAATGTAATCAATCAACTGGGTAAGGAAATTACTATTAGTTATTTTTTACCCTATTCGCCTGCAGTCTCTTGCCTTAAAAAAACAAAACTTCCTTTATTTTAAATTTGCCACCCTATATGTAGATGTTATTTATTTCCTATTTGCATCATGTCTATTTCTGGAATGGAAATTAAAGGCAAGTCAACCTTATCAGGAGGGAAATTCATTCAATATTAGATATCAATAACATTTATCTGCTTAAAAAGTTAATGAGAAGATTGTAAACCTGACACCAATTGCATTAACAAACTCCAGCAATCTGATTAGCAGTAATACAGTATTATGAGAAAAAAATATCTACAGCCTAATGGAAACATCCCAGCAGTCTCAGACATGTACAGTAATAAAATAACTCTTTATGAGCTATGCTTCATTTGCAGCCCTTGTTAAATGTGATAATTGCAATTACACCACACACTGAATAAACAAGCAATTAAAACCGAGACTTTACAATGTATACTGATTATATTTAAAGGGAAAACATGTTTTAAGCTTTTTAAAGGCGTTTTAAATTATTCTACTTTGGCCTAAAAAAAAATGTTCGACCAGTAAACACAAACACAGCCCTTGCAGGTCTTGCGCGTTAGAGAAACATTTTACCTTATTTTTTGCTTTGACTAGCTTTGTAAAGACTACGTCTGCTACATATTTCTAACTGAATCATTGTATTTTTTTATTCGTACAAAGTGTATGCTTCTGAGGCGGAATGAACAAATGTTTAATAAAGTTAATTCATCTACCTGTTGCACTGCAGTTACACAGTCAGTGCCTCATTTCACCCGTGTCTCGTGATTTGATGACTGTTCACGCAGATTTCATCTTCTCCAAGCTGTAGACGTTTGACAACACTCAAAATAAAGACTGAAATCTCTGCACTGTTACTTTCTCATCATTTCTAAACGCCCGCTCCGCCGCTTCTCTCTCCCGCCTCACCTACTCCAACACATCCTGCTCACAGATTGACAAACAGCGTAGGGAGCCAATGATAATTCAGAACTCGCCTGTCACTGATTTTGACGACCAATCGCAGTCAGAGCTGAGGCCAGGTGGGCGGAACTCTGCCAAAGAAAGGTGCTGGTCTCCATGGGAACATGCCAAACATGAGGATCACTGCAAGCAGCAGATGGAAATGTCGTTTGAGGATCATCGTCCCTTGAGTGTAGCGAGAGGCAAAGGTGTCTTGGTAACCTGTAACCGCATTTTAAAAACAATTGTGTAGGTTTTATTACAACCAGCAATAAAAAACACAGTTTACTCTATATGGAAATAAAATGTCCATATGTAAAAAAATATATGCATGTGATTCATAGGCTGGCTGTTCCGATTTAGCATAAGGCAAGCCAATGCAATATTATAAGAACTGATAATTAGTTATTACTAGTAATGTAAACAGTGCAGGCTAAAGTTAGATTACTTGCAAATGTTAGTCCGTTACTGTAACGAATTAAAGTAAATGATGGAAATTATAGTTTGTAACGTAATCAATTGGATTCCACATTAGGTAATGTATTCTAACCACTGATCTATAATAGAGAATATTATATTTGACAGTCTGGAATCTTAGGGTGCAAAATAATCAACATATTGAGAAAATCGCCTTTAAATGTGCAAATGAAGTTCTTAACAATGCATTTTACTAATCAAAAAATAAGTTTTTAAAATATCTTCATGACGTTATCTTAATATCCTAATGATTTTCAGCATAAAATAAAAATTTTGACCCATACAATGCTACAAATATATTTGTGCTAATTATGAGTGGTTTTGTGGTCCAGGGTCACATATATTCTTTTCTTTGTTATTAACATTATTAAGTGTATTACACTATGCCTGTGTTTCAAAAACTGAGGTTTATGAACAAACTACAGGGGATTTGTGAATTGATGAAATGTTGGAAGACTTTCCAAATAAAACCGAGGAATTTTACAAAGGAAATTTTAAGCAAGAAAGAGAGAGAGAAAGAATTAGGGCAAATCAAATTACAAACAATTTGTCCTAATTAAACATTATGAAATCATAACTTAAATATCTGTGGTATTATACTTAGTATATATACCCCCAGTTTCATAGACAAGGCTTAAGCCTAGTCCTAGACTAAGTCTGAGCTGTTTCAACTGAAATAAAATTGCACTGATTGATTTTAAAATATATCAGTGCCTTTGTTTTGTCTCAAGATGCACACCAGTAATGTTTTTTTTTTCTAAGCATGTTTATAAAAATGACTTAAATGTCCTAATTGAACTATGGCCTAATCCTGGCTTTGTCTAAGCCCTGTCTGTGAAACTGGGCCATAAAGTGTTTTAAGATTTAAACTTAAAAATAATGACCAAGTATAAAGCCGAAGCTGCAATATGCCCATAAGCCTTTGTGCTTGATTAATTCAATTACGTATGCATGCTTAGTCAAAGCATGGGGACTTACGGGGCATTTAAAAAGCTATCATTAAGAATTAATAGAGGCTTTAGCTCTTTTTAGTATTATTGATGTTGTTTTGTTGTAAATAGTTGTTTCGTGTGATTACTTTTCCCTCTGGTGAATTTGGGCCCTGTTTTATGCTGGATCTCGTTTTATGTTCACTTCTGTAAACATTTGGTTTTGTTATAGCATGATTATCATCATCAATCTAAGTTGAAATTAATAAGAAACAATGATGTTTGTATGTTTTTCTGTATACATTTTATTAAGTCCCCTGTTATAACAAAAAAAATTTTTAGTGTTATTTAATAATCATTGTCTTTTATTGTTTTAGAGGCTTTCTTAAAGCATGCTGATTTTGTTTTTCTATCTGTTGTTCCAGTCATATTTCAACCTAAAAGAGAAGAAATTACTTTTATTATTTTATTTTTTGATAGTTTTGTGGGGGGGGGGGGGGGTACCTTTTGTCTGGATACATTTGAAGACCATAGCAATGTTTTTGCAAAAGGAAAGTATTTGTTAGAGGTTCACCAAGAAAAGTACACAGTGAATGTGATGTATAGCACTAGCCTTTCTCTATTGTCAGTTATAGGTTAGAGCTGAAGGTGAAATGAAGTCATCAGTTTAATCAGAAGATTACGTGCAAACAAAAGCATTCCTTAGGCTCTGAGAGATTTATCTGGGCAATGAAAGTACATGGCCACCGAAGCCAGTGACTCATGAGCACACTAAGACTTGGCAATGTCTTTGTTACAAACTGAGATTATTAAAAAGATGTCCCGCAGCAACTCATTATACCATCAGCTTAGGCCATTTTTCTCCTAACCCTTTAATTAAATCCGAATCTTATGAAAAATAAAGAAAAATCAACAGCTATCTAACTGCTGGCTAGTCTGACATTGTGCCAGCAGGCAGGTGCCTTGTCCCTGCCGTTCAACTGTCCCTGCGATGCTTACAACTCATTCTCATGCCCGTCACCCCGCTGACAGTCGAAATCTCACAAGTTTGTCCGTTTGTCCGTCCTCCAGTTTTTCCACTCAGTTATCTGTGTGTGGCTCATTTATTTCCCCTGCATAGATGGATCTGGGAATAAATGATTTAATGGAACAGTACATTACTTCAAACCGACTACACCCATCCTTTAAAGTCTTTCAGGGCTGTTTTATTGATTTAAAAATTCCTCAGCTTAGTGCTCGAATCTGTCCCATTAACTCTGAATGCTGGTTAGCCGCATACCAATAGTTAATGTTCTCTTTTACAATCAAGACAATGCAATTTTCTATGACATTGTGGTGACAGAAAAGCTGTAAAAACACGTCCATTTCTTGAGTGCTTTCACTTTCTTTGTGTTATATCTAATTCCACATACATGAAAGGACATGAAAGTGATTGACTGTGGTGAATAGCTTAGACAGAGACCGAAAACACAATTATATTGTGTGTAAAACCGTGTCTGTCGTCACTAATTATCGGCTTTGTGAATGTCACTGTTTAGAGAAACAGCTCATCCACTGAGAACTGAGAAGTTAAGCAGGATTTTGTCAAAGTGAATCTTTTTATTTTTATTTCACGTCCCACAACAAAAGGCAGTTCGTAAACACATTTTCTCAGCCCTCGTTTCGAAGGAACGTTGTGCGAAGCCTGTCATTTGTCTCATTGAATGATTGCTGTAACTTACGAAAACATTCAGATTCATGTTTTAATGTCAAGGTTCTGTCTAAATGGCCTCTTTATTTTTCAATTTCTTTGATAAAAGTTGATATATTTTTGTACTTACCGCTTTCTTTTAAAACATTTAAAAAGGGAAAATCAGCAAGGAAAATGGGCCGGTGGTTTTCAATTAAATAAGCACCTGGGCTACATGTTCAAGAGGAAGAGCAGCTGACCTAGGAACTGACATCCCAGCCTTGTTCTATCACTACTGTGCTCTTGAACAAGGCACCTCACCCTAGGTTGCCCCTGGAGGACTGTTACTTCAGTTAGTTTTAAGTGGCTGCGGATGAAAAGCGACTCTTAAATGGAAAGTGAATAAGAACAATAAAACAAGAAGAACAAGTAGCAACTGCTGCCTAAAATCATTTGTGCATGCAAACTAAGTGAAATGAATTTGGCTGTGAAAAGCGTTATTGCAAAAGGCATTGAATTGATTTGGTGTAGTCTCATGTCTGGAAAGCTAAAAGAGACATGCAGATGCATTGTATTCAGAGAATTTATAGTATCTGTTGACAATAGCCACACATGGGAAGATCATGGACATAAAAAGAAAAGCACACACTCAGGCTGGTGAGAACTTAGACTATGATCTGTTCTTTAAATGAATTATGCTCCGATTTAGAGAAAGCTGAGTGTTAAAATTGATATCCAAGGAGTCACCGTTAAATCAGAATAGAAAAGGCCAATTTATTGGTTGTGGCATTGTTACTCTTTCTTGTCTTTTAGGGCAGTGTCCCAATAATGTATGTGATCCATCTCGGTCTTGAATAATCAAATGACTTCAAATTTGTAGTCCACGTATGTCAGATTTAGATTCTAGTGTATTACAAAATGCTGATGAAAAATGTATCTACTGGCAAAACAGACTAAAATATATAAAATCCTTTTAGTTTTGTTTAATAAAATGAGAATATTTTAAAATTATTTTAAAATAGCTACAGCGAGTAGCATATCATGGTTTGTCAGACTGAGTATCATATACTTACACATATTTCATACATACTATTTTTTTCCATTAGAAAATACATCAACACTAAATAGAAAAAATGTGTTCATAAAACCATATAAAAGAGCTCAAAGCTACAAATAGAGTTGTGGAAGGCCAATATAGTTAAACCGAGGCTGAGACACCTGTTAGTAATAATAGAATGTTTTTAGGCATATATAGTATGTCACAAAAGTGAGTATACCCCTCACATTTTAGCAACCATTTTAGTATATCTTTTCAAAGGACAATAGTATAGAAATGAAACTTGGATATATTTTAGAGTAGTCAATGTGCAGCTTGTATAACTGCAGTGTTTCCCACAGGATTTTTTGAGACTGTGGTGGGTGGACCTCAGTCCCTCTAGCTCTAGGGGGGTCCCCCCCCCCCCCAAAGAAAATTTTGTACATTTTAAAGTTAAATTCATCTATCTGGTGCACTTTGAGAGTTCAAAATTAAGAACATCCAAAACAGGTTCAGTGTGCAAAGCTGTACAATACAAACAAAGATGAAACATGACTTTATTGATAAATAAGTTTTAAGTATCTGACTTGTAAGTTGCGTATCTGACTCCCAGTACGTGCGTTTTCGGCTTTTTAAGCACAATCGGTTTAAGAACGTGCATGTAAACATGTGCTCAATCAAAGGATCCGCTCTGCCGCTCTGACTCTGAGGCGCAGCAAATGAATGAATGAAGTGCACGCTTCGCTTTGAAACAAGCAGCGCAAACAGACTTGATGAGAGGATAACGCAATAATTACGCTTAGGTCGTTTGACAGACACTTTGCCAAAGCGATGGCACGAAACACAACGTTAAAGACATTTTATGGTAAAATGACAAGTATGAATATATTTTGGGTTTATTATGAAACGGCAGGACAGATTAGACTGTGGCGGGCCGCCACACTCTAGTTAATGAATGGGAAACACTGTAACAGTATAGATTTATTGTCCCCTGAAAATTACTCAACATACAGCCATTATTGTCAAAATAGCTGGCAACAAAAGTGAGTACACCCTAAGTGAACTTGTCCAAAGTGTCAAAATATTGTGTTAGCACCATTGTTATCTGGCACTACCTTAACATGCTGGGCATGGAATTGACCAGAGCTGCATGCTTCCAGTAATTTATGCTCTTGGAGCCAGCTTCAGATGAGGCTTCCTTCTGGGACGACGCCTATGCAAACTGACTTGTTGCAGTGTGCGGCGTATGGTCTGAGCACTAACAAACTGACCTTCTACTTCTGCAACCTTTAAAGCAATGCTGGCAGCGCTCATGCATATGTTTTTTGAAGCCAGGTTCTGCACCTGATGCACAAAGCGAGTGCTCAACTTTGTTGATCGACCCTTGCAAGGCCTGTTCTGAATGGAACCCATCTTGGAAAACCTCTGTATGACCCTGACCACTGTAGTGGAACTCTGTTTCAGGGTGTTACTGAACCTCTAATAGCCTTAACCATCTGTGTGGAGAGCAACAATTCTAATTCTCAAATCCTCAGAGAGTTCTTTGCCATGAGATGCCTTGTTGAACATCCAGTGGTCAGTATTGGAGAATTGTACTTAAAGCACCTAATTTTAGCTGCTCTAATACAAGATACACAACTTTGCACGGTCCTGTCAAGCAGACAAAAACATAAACATGATGAATAGGACATGTGGTCTTGCATGGTTAAACAACATACTGCTGTTATCACTTAGGAGGTACTCACTTTTGTTGCCAGCTATTTTAACAATAATGGCTGTATGTTGAGTTATTTTCAGAGGACAGTAAATATATACTGTTATACAAGCAGCACATTGACTACTCTAAAATATATCCAAGTTTCATTTCTATAGTATTGTCCCTTGAGAAGATATACTAAAAATGGTTGCTGAAATGTGAGGTCCTTGTGAGATACTTAAAAGGCAAAAGCTTTGCAAGTAATTGGTGCTATTTATTTAAAGAAATTGTAAGACTTTCAACATTTTTTTCAGATGTAGAATTTCATTTGGTGCTCATAAATTGTATTATGCTATCTTAAACTAAATAAATAAAAGCGTGGAAATATGTTTTGTACTTGAGATGGAGTGGAGCATTTCTAAAATGAAATGGCTGCTGCTCTCCCTGTTATCAAATTTATGGCCTCACATGATTAGTATTTAAGAGTCAACATTAAAACTTTTCTATAAATAGTATAGGAAAAAGTGAAATAAACAGCATTTGACGGTATGTGTGGTTGGATTTTGGGAGGCAGCAACTCTTGGCAGGTGCTTCTCTGATCTGAGAGAAGTCAGATGAAAATAAGCAGAGATAGAGACAGGAGGAGGTGGGGGAAAGTGAATTATCAATCTGCTTTACATTTGAAGGTGATTAGAATTCTTCATTTCTTTTGTGCGGACCTGGGCAGAAAGAGGCGAAACGCTGTGGGGTGACGGGTTAATTGAAGAATAATACCCTTCAGAATGATGGATTTTGGTGACTTGAGATGTCAGAATCCATTATGGGAAATTTAAATTTGCAATTAAAGGAGAAGGTAGGGTGCAAGATTCTCTCGATTTAATTTTCCCTCTCCAATCACCCCCAACCCCCACTTTATTAATAATGCTCAGCATTACATGTCCGGCCACCCTATTACGTTTACGTCTACCTCCCTATGTTTAGAGGGAAAATAAGACTTGATTAATATTCTGATGCGTAAGTACAATGTTCTCAGCAGAACAGGGACAGAGCAGCTTTAACTAACCCGCGAGTCCGGCACAAAGACATTCATTTAGCTTCTGGTTATATTATGATTAGTCGGCTCTTATCTCTCCAGTCTGCAGTTTGAATTTTCTGTCGAGACAAATGTTGTACCAAAGGGCGCTTGATCTCTGACCCCGGTGAAATCTCTTTGGTGCAGAACGTGTGAGAGAGAGAGAGCACGGTCAGCAGGAGGGATTTTTGCGGTTGGAGGCGTAGCGCATACCACTCCGAGTAGGCCTAATGTAATGCAACACAATCAGATGAGGTGACTTATGAGGAGCGTGTCTTTGTCAGAGTCTCACCTGTTTTCATTTCTCATCCTCTGCAGAATGTTGAGCGCTCAGTATGCTGCAGGCGGGTGGCAACACTTGTGTCTATAAATTCCACATATAAAGAGACGCTCATTTGACCGTGTGAAAGGGTCATATCACGAACAAGCTTGCTTTTATTTGCTGTTACTTCACTTATGTTGGTGGTGCTGATGAACACGACACTGTATTGCAATAAAGCAAAAGTTCAGCTGAAGGCTAGAATACACTACACATCTTCTATCCAGATTTAGCCAGTGCTAGTTGCCAAAAGTCAGAGCCAGTTTGAGTTGACAGATTTCACAGAAAATCATGCAGTGTGTGATGGTCATAAAATCCAATTTATTATCTTCTAAAAAGTCTATGATTCCATCCATTTGGAGGATATCAAGCATGTTTCATATTTTAAGCCAATTTTAGAACATTTTTGACCCTGGAGCACAAAACCAGTCTTAAGTAGCAAGGGTATATTTGTAGCAATAGCCAACAATACACTGTATTGGTCACAATTATCGATTTTACTTTTATTTTAAGAATATTAAGTAAAGGTTAAACTTTGAATTTTTTTTTGTTGTTGTTGTTTTTTTTTTGTACCCTCATATTCCAGATTTTCAAATAGTTGAAAGCTTATTATTCAGCTTTCAGATGATGTATAAATCTCAATAAAAAATATGACTGGTTTTGTGGTCCAGGGTCACATATATTGTTATTTGTTATGCACCTTAAGAAACCTCATCTTCCAAACCTGTATATTCTGGATTATTCTGCATAAAGGTTCAGACTGCATCCCAGACTGAAAAAAAAAAAAATACTGTATTGTTATTTTCTGGAAGTGTCATCATATTCTGGGGCCTTTCTTGGCATCAATTGTTTTTGGGAAAAAACACTTTTTTACATTTTTATAATTAATGACTCAAACCAATACTTTGCATTTCTGCACAACTAGCGACACAAAGTATTGGATTTGCAGAAATACTAAACTTTTACGGAAAAATCTCCCATCTGCCAATGGTCAGTCAAATAGAAATTTAAATGCAAATGAGCTGCTGCTCCCTGACCCCTTTTCCTGAATAGAACTGTGCCTTTACAGCTCATACCTCGGATACTCTGCTAAAACAATTTTTTTGTTTGTTTTGATTAGGGATGCACCGAAATGAAAATTCTTGGCCAAATATGGCCCCCATGTATTTTGCCAATTTTTCACTATTGCATTAATTAAAAAGCCAAAATATGCTTTTTTACAGTTTCGTCTTGCTTTTCAAAAAAAGTTTCTTCTCTACATTCTAGTAGACATCATAGTCTACCACAATTTAACTTAAAATTAATAAGTTAGTAAAATTATATTTTTTGGCCATTTTTAAGACCCCCTTCTTGAATCAGGCATGTGTTTTTTAATGTACAAATAAATGCAGCCTTGCTGAGCAAAGGAGAATATTATAATAAATGTATTAATAGAGCTGTTGTAATGATTATTATCATTATTTTTGTCTTACCTTTTTATTTTATTACAATGCTAACATTTATGAATGTTGACTTCTATTTTGGCGGAAACCCACAAGAAGACCTCAGTACTATTTTTTGCTGACAGCAGCAGATTTATGAATGATTCTCATTACGCTGTTTCAGCACAGATTTTCTTCGTGCTTTGGACTTGGCTAATGAGCTCGTGAAGCTGTCAGAATACATACAATTCATACATGTATTAGACAACAACGTTCTGTAGTTTATTTACTAATGGTTTAAGGCCATTTCGTGATTTCAGTCATCATACAGTACCCAGCAACAACCACCCTTTTCTCTTCTCATTGAAGACAGTCTCTTGCTGTCGGTGCTTGTTGTGATTTTTGCATCTTAAATGCTTTCACACTGCCAACATCTTTGCTGCATTAGTGTGTGCCGCTATCTGATTGCGTCACATCATTGTTTGGTATAATTCATTCAGCCTTTTTGCTTATTTGGCCAAACACTGAAAGAGCTTTTTATTTTGTTATTTTCGGCTGAATAATTTTGGTTGCCGAACATTCGGTGCATCCCTAGTTTTTATTATCATGTCTATCGCACTGAAATCATGCGTTTTAAACCAAATTAGTTTAAACTTCTGATATAGGCGCACATATCCGAAGCACACACACAAAAAGTGGCTGTCACACAGCATGTGAGTACTAGTCTCTTTTGTGTCTTATTGCGCTTAAACTGTCAAATATGTTCAAAAACACACAAGCGTTACAAAAACAGTTGGTTGTGTCTGTGAAGGTAAACAGCTAGGAAAGAAATTTCATGTTTATATTAGATCGGTGTAGCAGCAGCATAATATACAGTAAATAAATCTATAAATTCACTTGTCTCCTCTGAGGCTGGCACTCTAAATAGTGTTCTGTGCTCATCTGTGCAGCCAATGGCAGAACTGTTAGCATGCTTTGCCCGAACTTTTGCCATGGTGTTAGAACTAGTACACCGTTGTCGCTTGCAAAAACAAAATGACCGCACTGAAGGTGGAAACATGCTGTTTAAGAGCTGGTAATATTATAATAAGATTGCCTTACCACATCACAGGGGAAGCTTAATTGGACACGCTAATTTTTTCACATGCTTGCAGAAAAAGGCTTACTAAAACAAAGTTGGGCTACCGGGTTGTCATTTTTTACATTTTCTGGGTTGGTAGATGCTCTGGGGACCCGATTATAGCACTTAAACGTGGAAAAAGTCAGATTTTCATGATATGTCACCTTTAAGCGAGCACATGGCCACAATGACAAATGTGAAAATTATTCATTACTTGTGTGTGTTTTTAATTCAGCTGAGCTAGGGAAATCTCTGATCAGGCACAATATTTGGGTGACTGCACACAAACACGGCAGACAGGAGAGTGGTGCGAGTAAATTCTGCCTGTCTTACGTTTTTTCGCGTGGAGGCAATCTTCACCAGAGCGCTAATGCAATAGCCAGTGTCAGCTACTTTATCATCACTCGAAGTGACAAATGGAGGACAAGAACATCTCAAATATTCCAGCAGGCCAGCAGGTACAGGCTCAGATGAGAAAGAAGCTAGTTAGACTTTAGTTTTCTTTATAGGCTGGAGGAAGAGAGGATGGCCAATCGCAGAGGGCACAAAGCTGGCAGAAGTGAATAACAAAAAGAATTTACAGTATGCGCTGTGTTTTAGCAGCTGGTACCTGCGTGTAACAATGACAGCATAATGAATTGAGACAAATGCATTTTTTATTGCCTCCCCTTTTGCTTAAGCCTAGTTCGCTGCACTTAGCATTCAGCAACCCCCCCGATCATTCAGACAGCTGGAAACAGAATTCATCCGATTTGTTCTGCTGCAACTCTTTCTCATCCTGTCTCTCTCTCTCTCTCTCTCTCTCTCTCTCTCTCTCTCTCTCTCTCTCTCTCTCTCTCTCTTTCTCTCTCGCTCTCTCACGCTCACTGTTGTAATAGGATCTGCAAGAATCATTCAAAGGCTAGATATAATTTACTGCTCTTTGTGCACAACACTCACACACCCCCCCCGCCACCCCCCACCTATCCCCGTCCTCAATCGCACAAGGTGCCCTGCGGATGAACTAATCACACTTGAAATATTATTTCTCCGTCTTATTCCCCCGTTTTATGAACAGCTCTGGTTTTATGGTGCAATGAGTTTAACCCCTGCCTAGTCGCAGCCCTGCTCGTGCGAGTGGATGTGTTTGCTGCGGGGCTGGGAGATAATGGAGATAAACTGTCGCAAACATCTTCGTGTTCATCATCTAGAACTGACTATGTCGTGACAAAGATCTGTTCTTAATTTCTGTTGTACCTGCAGCTTAATTTCCCCAGAGATGGTTTTTAATATGTAATGAAAATACAGGCTGCAAGAAGAGAAACAACCTAGTCTGGTTGCCAGGAGCTAGCCATTACCAATAAAAGGGACATTATATGAATACGGTACACTTTTGTGTCCCATGCGGAAAAAAAAAAAAAAAAAAATTAGAGCCATAAATACTTTTTTGTTATGTGAGATATTAGATATTTTAGATTAACTATTTTCTAGCATAAAACTAACCTAACTTTAAAAGAAAAAAAATGTTTTGTTATAAGCACTAGCTACTTGTGATTTTGGTCTGGCCCACCCTTAGAGGTCTTAAAGTATCTATCAAATAAAATTGTACTAATAAAACATAAATTTAATTCTCCAAAAATAAATAAATGGATAAATACATATATGATAGTAACAATAGTAATAAAAAAAAATAAAAGCAAAAATACTTCTTAAAAATTTGGATGTAATGTTGATGTTTATAGAATAATGTTTATTAGAAAATGACACACACAGTGACAACAGATCAGGATTTTAAACTGTATTTAGATATAGCCCAAAAAATTGTATGAGGATCGTAAAATAAATATAAAAAAAATAGCTCATATAATATATAGTCTGATTTTAACAGTTTTCTAATAGCGAAGACCCTCTTTACTATGGAAGCCACTGAATAAAAAAGAAAAAAGAAAATTTTTAACGTAACATTTTATCCCACAATTCTGACTTTTTTTCTCGCAATTGCGATTTACGTCTCACAGAATTGTCTCACAGAATTGCTAGATACAAAGTCAAAACTGATGGATATAAATAAATAATCTATAATCTATAAATAAAATGTAAATAAAGTCACAATTGAGAGATATAAGACTTTTTTCCTTGCAATTAGGAGTTTGTATCTCACAATTTTGACTTTTTTCTCGCAATTGCGAGTTTGTATCTCGCTATTCTGACTTTTTTTCTCAGAATTGTGAGATATAAACTTGCAGTTGCAGGTTATAAAGTGCATTTCTGAGGAGAAAAATAAGACTGATATGTTCACAGAATTTGCGAGTTTATATCACACAATTCTGACTTCATTTCTCAAAATTGCGAGTTTATATCATGCAATTCTGGCTTTATAATTCGCAGTTGCATCTTTTTATCTCACAATTCTGACTTTTAACTTGCAGTTGCGAGTTTATATCTCACATTTCTAAGAAAAAAGTCAGAATTGCGAATGTGTATAACGCAATTCTGCAAAAAAAGAATATAACCTTTTTTTTTATTATTATACAGTGGTGGAGACAGGCTTCCATACTTTACTGACTATTTGTTGGGAGAAAAAAAAACATTCTGAAGAGTTTAAAATGTAAGAGCTAAGCCCTATTTTGTACTTTATTCATGGAAACATGAACCTGCAGGCCTCCACTCACCCACAACCTCTCTCTCGCTGTGATACACACACCTCATTAACCTTTCAGACTGAGCAGACTCTTGTTAAAGAAAGCAGACATAAACTGGCAAAGGGCCTTAAAAGAAACTTCATTGTAGGTGTGGGTGGTATGGTATATATCACAGTAGCAGTATATATTGTATGTATCATGCAAACCAAAATATTAAATTGTTCAGAATAAAAAAAAACCTTCATTAAATCTTTGCATTATGCCAAACAGCACCTCTTTTTCTTCAACTTGACCGGTTTAAGACAAGTCCCGCTCAAGCAACAAGTTGATTTATACATCATAAATTTTCATTGATATCTTTTCATTGATACATGTTTGTTAGGATATAGGACAATATTTCGTTGAGATACAACCATTTGATTATCTGGAATCTGAGGGTGCAAAAAGTTGTCCAAATTAAGTTTTTATTTACAGTAGGAAATGTACAAAATATCTTCATGGAACATGGTCTTTAATTAATATCCTAATAATTTTTGGCATGAAAGTAAAATCTGTCATTTTGACCCATACAGTGTATTGTTGGCTATTGCTACAAATATACCTGTACTATTTACAAATGGTTTTGTGGTCCAGGGTCACATATAGCAACATTTCTATAAGTTTCATGTTTTTCTACCACTGTGTGCCATACGTACTGTCATACCTTTCAGCCTAATTCAATGCACTGACTGACTGTCTTCTCATTTATGTAGCTGTGCTTTTGCAAAACTGTAACTTCTTCCTGTTTTGCTGCAGTTCACTGCATTTAGTGGTTCTTATTTGATTGTTTGACTATGCAGAGAGGAAGAACAAGAGCAAGATGACTCAGAGAAAGACAGATTATGTGTTTGTATGTAATGCTATTGATCAGGCACCACCCCCATTGATCTCTGCAGGACAGCGGTGGTCTGGATTAAGAGGAAAGTCTTTTAACCTGTATGGGGAATTACATCATCAAAGAGCTCCCTAGGCCTCATTGGCCAAATACAGGTAAATGGATTTAGTAGGAGAAATGACTCATTTAGAGGAACATTATTTGGAGAAAAAAATGAGCTTTATTATTTTGATTGCATATGAGCATGTTCAAGCATTGTTCTGAAGACTGATACAGATTTGCTTTGGTCCTTTGCATTCTTTGATGCTGGGTTCACACTGCACAATCTTCCAAGTTGTTGGATCTCTGCTCTTCTCACACAGCACGGCTGTCTGGGGTTCTATCTAGTTGCTATTGTATGCACACTACACAATGAATCGATGACAGGGGATCACACATTACACAGCTTTTCAATAGGAAGAATCGCCTACAACTCTGCATTGTCTACAAAGTTTGGTTTCACAACCAAGCACACACAATAATTAATCTGGGTAATAACGTAAGATCATGCAAGAGACAAGCATTCACGCTCAAGAATCACTGCGCGATTGTCACTCAGGTGAATGAGCACCGATTTGCCTCTGATTTTGGGCATTTGTCGGTGATTTCCACAAAACTGTTAGTGAGTGAAAATCGGGGCTAAAATTGTGCAGTGTGAACCCGGAAAAAGATGATTCTTGGGTTTTGACCGCTGTACTTCGGAGCTCTCCCTACTTGTACATTTCCTAAAATTGGGCCTTTAAATTTATGTTCTTTAGTTATGGCTTTCTGACCCCAGACACCCTATAGACTGACTTGGCTAAACCAGCATAAAGTCTGGTTTACATTGCTGCTGATTCTGGACAAGAACAGGCCACTTAAAGGGAAAGTTCACCTAAAAATGAAAATTCTGTCATTTATTACTCACACGCATGTCGTTCCAAATCTCTGTTTTTGCGTACAGTGTGCGTGACACAAATTTAATCACCAGAACAGTATGCATGTACTGCATGCCCTGCTAAAAAAACAACTAAAACCAGCCTAAGGTGGTTGTCTGGTCTTAGCTGGTTTAAGCTGGAAGTAGCTGGTTTTATCTGGTCTCCCAGCCTGGCCAGGCTGGTTTTAGCTGGTGGTCTCCCAGCCTGACCAGCTAAGACCAGCCTGGCCAGGCTGGGAAAGTGGCCAAAACCCCTCTAAAACCAGCCTGCTGACCAGCAATGACCAGCTAAAACCAGACTGGTTGACCAGCTAAAACTAGCCAACCAGCCTAGGCTGGTTTTAGCTGTTTTTTTCAGCAAGGTGTGCACCATCTGATTTTTGTCACACTGTAACTAGGTTACACATTCGCATTGACTTTGTTTTGCACCATGTTGCACAAGGTGGCAACACTGGCCTGGGCTGCTGTTTCACAGTAGAAAATGAAACTAAAGAGACAGAACAACAACAACTACAACAAAATGTCAAAGTAGCCATCTTTTGTTGAAGTCTTTGCTAAGCACTTGTGTGAGAGGGTTATGAGATAACAGCAACTTTAGTTTAAAATAATAAAAAGACATTTTCTCAATCATAACTCCTGATGAAAAATCCATCAGATGCTGGACAAAGATGAAGCTTTCTAGAGTACATGTGTTGACAGCCTGCGTTCATGCATGCTATCAAATGGAGTAGGCTATACTTTGAAAGGCCACACATTTAACTGTACACATACACTACTATACATGTGAAAACTGAAGTATACTTTCATTTTCGAAACACAAATTAAGATATTTTTGATGGAATCAGCAATGCAACTACCATGCTCAAGGCACAGAAAGGTAGGAATGACATTGTTAAAATAGTCCATGTGACATCAGTGGTTTAACCGCAATGTTATGGAGCTCCGAGAATACGTTGTGGCACTTTAGTGAACCCACATCGAAGACTGAGAAGAAGAGAAGAAATTGTTAAATAAATTTGTTATTTTTTGTTTTCTTCATGCACAGAAAGTATTCTTGTAGCTTCAAAGCATTACGGTTGAACCACTGATATCACATGGACTATTTTAATGATGTCCTTACTACCTTTCTGGGTCTTGAAAGTGGTACAGTAGTTGTGTTGCTGTCTATGCAGGGTCAGAAATGCTCTTGGATTTCATCAAAAATATCTTCATTTGTGTTCCAAAGATGAATGAAGGTCTTACAGGTTTGGAACAACATGAGGGTGAGTAAATAATAACAGAATTTTCATTTTTGGGTGAACTATTTATTTAAAGTTGTGACACACCAAACCAACGTCAAGGAACTAACGGTGATGAAAGCCAACTGTGTCGCTTGTTCTGGGCCAAAAAGTTACAAAAAGTCGCAATGACTATAGCCAATTCCAAATGAGCTAATATGTTCAGTGCCAACGTGAGTGGAAAAACTGTCTATCCCAGCAGGTGGCAGTATTCTATATGTGTTATTCAAAAAGGAAAACCGAAATAGGACTGAGGCAAAATGCAAGCAAAGTAGCCCTTCCCTGCCATTGTGAATATGAATCATGTTGATCAGTTGGTCTTCATTTTATTCATTCCAAATGGCCATGTTCTTATGAAAATATTTGCATATTGGATGCTCAGGAAAGATGAATATATAAAATTAGAAGGGCATTCCGTACTTGCCTTTTTTTACTTCATTTGTCATTTGCTTGCTTTCATCACTTTAGTTTATCTTCTTGTGCAATGGTTTGCTAAACTGAACAGCCAATCAGAGTAATCTACCTCACCGACTGCTTGACGCCAATTCAACATGCTTAATCGTGCAAAAAGCCACCAACAAGGTCCAACTAGTGCTGACAGTGCGGTACACACTGCAAAAACTGAGGTGTCAAATGCTCAGCAACGGCCTGACTTTGGCTGATCATTAATTTGCTTTGTGACGTCCTTTAGACCAGAAAAGATGGTTTGAGTGATTAGGCACAGCTTTTCATGTGACTTTTTTGATAGGTAAATACAAATCAAACACAGGCCTAATCACACAATAAATCATCACCAAGGGCACAGTTAGTCAGTAATCTGTAATTTTATGATGGCTAAAAGAAAAATGTCAGAAAGTGGATTTTGCTGAATTGCAAAAAACTGTATTAGTCCAGCACAATAAATTTTGTTACAAAACTAAAAGAATTACTTAAAGGAATAGTTCACCCAAAAATGAAAATATGTTTATCTGCTTACCCCCAGAGCATTCAAGATGTAGTGGACTTTGTTTTTTCAGTAGAACACAAACAAAGATTTTTAAAGGAACACTCCACTTTTTTTGGAAATAGGCTCATTCTCCAACTCCCCCCGAGTTAATAAATTGAGTTTTACCGTTTTGAAATCCATTCAGCCGTTCTCCTGTTCTGATGATATCACTTTTAGCATAGCTTAGCATAGATCATTGAATCCTATTAGACCAGTAGCATCACGTTCAAAAATGATGAAATAATCTTATCAGCCTAGAAAATTGAAGCTTTGCATTTCCACCGGTCTTAGTACACGATATAACTACAAAAGAGTCAAGTTTTAAATAGGACAAATATGGAAACTCGTTGGTCATTTTTGGACGCGATGCTACTGGTCTAATAGGATTCAATGATCTATGCTAAGCTATGCTAAAAGTGATATCGCCAGAACAGGAGAACGGCTGAATGGATTTTAAAACGGTAAAAATCAACTTATTAACTCGGGGGGAGTTGGAGAATGAGCCTATTTCCAAAAAAAGTGGAGTGTTTCTTTAACTTAAACTGTTGCAGTCTGTCAGTCATATAACAGCAGTCAGTGGGATCCACGGCTTTGAGAGTTAAAAAAACATACACAGACAAAACCAAATTAAACCCTGTGGCTTGTGACGATAAATTGAGGTCTTAACACACAAAACAATCGGTCTGTGCAAGAAACTGAACAGTATTTCTATAATTTTTTACCTCTGATCCACCACAATTTCCAACTGTCCAGAGCGTGTTTATCAACAGCCGGCACTTGACGCATCAACATGCATGCGCGGAAGTGATCTGCTGCACATATACATCAAACATTTTTTACACAGAGAGATTGTGGGTACGACGGCTACTCAAAATGGTATTTACTTGTGCTTATCCTGATTGTTGCAAATGGTATTTACTTGTGCTTATCCTGATTGTTGCAACCGATTAAAACTAAAATATTATGTTTGCTTGCCTGAACTCATCTGGGAGTGTTAACTTTTCACCAACTCCCAACGTTATGGTTGCTTGCTCTTTGTCACACACCGACTGTTGTGAACGCGCTCAGAACAGTTGGACATTGCGGTGGATCAGAGGTAAAAAATGATATAAATACTGTTCAGTTTCTTGCACAGACCATTGTTTCATGTGTTAAGACCTCAGTGAGCCACACATGAGCCATAACTGGTCCAAATCTCAGCCAAATGGTAACTTATAACCAGCCCTGAACAGGGCCAGAACGTGTTTTAATAGTGCTACCCAATCTCAGCCTTCAGTCAACCAGATAGAGACCACCCTGATATCAAGCAACCATTGAATCAATGTCAGAAATGGTTGATTTGTCAATGTTAATGACATTGAATTAATATCACCCGCTATTAATGCTAAAAAGAATGTTAAAATTTCAACAAATCACCATTATTGTGATCAGTAATAGCTTTATTTGGGCTCTTGACTCTTACTTTTTGTTAAGTTAACTGTCTTTTGGATCTACAATAGTGTTTCAGTATAAACACTGAGGCCAAAAAAAAGTTTTAAAATTCAGTTGGAGCAGATTACTATTTGTGATGGTGTCAATTAAGTTAAAGAAAATAAAGCTGAAAAATAATACTGAATAAAATTGATGGTCTTTCATTACTGATGTAAGTGTTCTTTATCACAAATACAAAAATTCTGTGGTAATGTTAAGTAAGATTTAGACATCAACACTTGTCATGCAAACCACATCAATGGTGACAATCATCAAGCTAATTCAGATAAACAGATCAACTGCAATGCATGCTGGGAATCATGAATGAGTTTTGTACTATGTTAATATCCAGCATGCATTTCTGCATAAAAATTTTTTTTGCCGAATGTCACCATTGTTGAGTTTCATACGCTGATTCTTGATGTGTTTTTTCCCGGTTAACCATTTCTACGGCACCTTTGGAAGTACGATATCTGGACCCCTGCTAAAATTTGTCTCAAAAAAACAACAATATATAAATTCAAACACACTTGTGAACAAACATTTAAGCAAGCTCACTATGATTGCAATTATTATCATCATCTGCTCCCAGCAGATTTTAGCTTTCATTGTCTTAACCAATGTATTTTAGCACATTGTCACAAAAGACAATGAAAATCTAACATTAGAGTCAAGAGTCTAACTACAGCAAATACTGATCACAACAATGGTGGTTTGATAAATTTTCAACATAAATAGCGGATACAAAAGATTCATAAATCAACCATTTCTGACATTGATTCAATGGTTAATTGCTATTACTGTGGTCTCTATGTGGTTGACTAAAGGCTGAGATTGGGTAGCACTATTAAAACATGTTCTGGCCCAGTTTAGAGCTGGTTATAAGTTACTATTTGGCTGAGATTTGGGCCAGTTATGGCTCACGTGTGCCTCATGTCTGTAGTCCAGATCTGGGCCGCACAGAGGCCATAATTCTTTGCGGCATTCGGGCCGAGTGTAACTGCTTGCTTGGCCCAGAGCTGGGCCAGACGTCAATTGCTATGTGGGCTGAGGCTGTAAAGGTGCTTCAACTATGCACTGAGTTAAGGGTATGAATACTTATGCAATGTACTTATTTCAGTGTTTTATTTTTAATGATTTTGTAAAATTTGCAAATCTGGTTTTTGCTTTGTCATTATTATGGTGTATGGAGTGTAAATTGATGTGGGGAAAAACTAATTTAAAGCAGTTTAACATAATGCTGCAACAAAACAAAATGCGAAAAAAATGAAGGGGTATAAATAACTTCGCAAGGCACTGTAGATTTTAATTTTTGCTATAGTCATATTAGAGTATGCATCAAACTTTGGCTGACTGTTGACTTGCTCCGTGACGTCCTTTAGACCGGAAAAGACGATTTGAGTGATTTTGAGTGACTTTTTGATAGGTAAATACAAAATCAAACACAGGCCTAATCCTAAAAGCAAAGTGGAATATACAGGTGTGCACAAGGATATCTTGTTACTTGCGTAAAGTCTCAAACAAACCTCTAGAATATTTATGATGTGATGGAATGAATCTTACAAATATTGAATAAGGGATATTATTTCTTGGAAGTGAATAAAGGAACAGTCTAGGGCAGGGTTGTCCAATTCACTATAGCACCAGTTTCAATTAAAAATTCTTTAGCCTTATCCAGATAATCAAGGTGTTTAGAATTGCTTGACACTTCCAGGAGAGTGTGGTGAGACAAGTTGGAGGTAAACTCTGCCCTCCAGGAACAGGATTGGACACCCCTGTTCTAGGAATGCAACTATCAGCTAAATGGCCTACTTGATGTGCCTTGTGCTTGTTCACAAGGGTGTCTCTTGTGTCATTTTATGATTTAGAATGGTGCTTACAAGCCTTTTTCAGCTGCAATGTGCCCTCTTTGCTGAGCCTAGACTTCATACTAGACACTTTATGCAGAGGACCACAAGGGCTGAGGGCAAGATTTGGGACTTAACTCCTGGAAAGCCCAGCTAATCACATCACTTGACATTTTGGGAAAACTCTTAACAGTTTTGTATGCGATATCCATCTGATGGTCCATTGGTGTGATTTTCTGAGGTTGAGGCTGTCAGGTGTTGGGTTTAATGTGTGCAACATAAACTTGTATATTTTTACTTGAACATTTTGGTTTTATTGAGTGTTTTGGCATTGGTGATGTTTCTGTTCACACACACACACACACACACACACACACACACACACACACACACACACACACACACACACACACACACACACACAAACAAACAGCATTTCAGGCTCCAACCATCCATATCAGCTACGTTTCTCATGCCTCTGCACAGGTATTGACCCACACTGAGACACAGACAAAGATTGAAAGCTCTAGATAGAGAAAATGTGGAGACACAGCAAGAAAGGGAGAGAGCGAGAAAGGTTGAGAATGAGAAGAAGGAGAGAAAAAGGAAAGAAAATACAGAAGGTAGCTCTCAGCTGTTCACTTGTACTTAAGAAGTGCATTTACTTTCCATTGATTTCCAATGGTTTAGTCAATTTCCTGTCACTTTTCATTGCAAGTACATGGGATCTCAGTTTAGCGGCTTACAGGAAAACAGAGAAAGTCCAGAGGGGAAAGTAGGAGGGTTTGAGCCGACAAACTGTCTGGCCCAGGATCGTTCCTCATTCCTCTCAAGCATGTAGCCACTGTATATATACACAGCATATCATGTTGACATTTTGATGTGGCATTCAAACTGAAATTAACCTATTTAGAGCATTTCAATTCTTATTGATATGACTGTCATCACCAAGCGCACAATTAGTCAGTAATCTGTAATTCATGATGACTGAAAGAGTAATGGCAGGGAACACATTTTGCTGAATTGCA
This sequence comes from Garra rufa, assembly GCF_049309525.1. Classification (NCBI taxonomy): domain Eukaryota; kingdom Metazoa; phylum Chordata; class Actinopteri; order Cypriniformes; family Cyprinidae; genus Garra; species Garra rufa. Next base: position 7,732,338 of record NC_133363.1, on the reverse strand, counting down.
ATTCAAAAAACTCTGTTAGTCCAACATAATAAGTTTTGAAACAAAACCAAAAGAATGACCACATTAATTTGGACCAGTTATGCATATTTATTCCCTGATAAATAGAGAATATTCAACTGATAAATCCACACTGTCAAAACAATTGGTAAACACAAGCATCAATATAGATTTTAATTTAGCTATAGTCATATTAGAATACACATCAAACAAGACAAACAGGCTAATATGGAAAATACATAATTGAATAAACCTTAAACTCCAAAGGTATACAATTTAAATAGATTAGAGCATGAATGATACACAATAATAGAATAATTATTAAATTAATCCTTATTTCTGTTTTGTTCATAGAAACAATTCAGTCAAATATAATAATTATATTATAAAGTAAAATTATAACCTGACATTATTCATATAAATTCATATGATTCAAATAAAAAGTCTTAAAATTAATATATATATATATATATATATATATATATATTTTTTTTTTTTTTTTTTTTTCCTGAAATTTCTCATGCTTTATAGTTCTGATAAGGGAAGTCTTGTAAGGTAAGGCTGTTATTACTGCTTGTCCAGACATGGTAATAACCATGACCTTGTGAATCTTTGTGTCTTCTCCCCTTCTTTATTTTATTTTCTTTATTTTTTTTATTCACCTATTTCTGTCCACATGCAGTGCAGATCTCTTGTATGTTTGCTTCTCTGGCGCTGTTGTCAGCGTGCTGCATTCCTTCCTGTCTTCTCTCGGAAAATAATCTGCTCGCATTGAACATTAATCCTCACTTATTTTCTCTCTCTGTGCTGGACCCTTTATTACTTGCAGGTGAGAAAAGCCCTGTCTCGCTCACAGGCAGACGTGTGTTTGGGAGGGGTGTAAGGGGGGAGAAATAGCCTTTGTTTGGCATTGTGCTAGTTTTAGAAAGAAACAGTCAAACTTTGTTCTCTGAAAAGCTGAAAAAAGAGGAAAGGGGGGGAAAATGTAACAAAAATACTTGGATGAAACAGTTCAGGATGAGATAAAGATAGGTTGGCTTTTACAAGCTGAAGTGTTTCAGGATAACAGCTTGAGCCAGACTTTTTTCTATTCACCTTTTTTATTTACATTTTATGTATTTTTTATTTATTTATTTATTTTTTTACATTTTTTAATTACATTTTGAATACCTAAGAACTGATTACACATCCACTAAAATCACTTTAAGGACAAGAAAAAAATCAGTATTAAGTCATTTTTAGCATGTACTTTTATCCATTGTTACTGTCCAATGTTATTGATTTTAAAAAATGTATGTATGTGTGTGTGTGTGTGTGTGTATATATATATATATATATATATATATATATATATATATATATATATATGAATATTTTAACAAGGTATGCATACACACCAAGGGAGAAAAAGTTGATGACAGAATAAGGCAGAAAGCCAGAATGTGTGTATATTGTTTCCTGAGCTGTATCGCATTCTGTCTTGTACGTTGTGAGTTTCATCACTCGTCTGTGATCACTCCCCCAACACTTATGTTTTTACAGCCATTTCAACACCATCTTGACTACCCATAATTCAACTTAATTTCTCCCCTAATTCATCCAGTGGAGCGCTGACTTTCAGTATGAGAATGAGGCTTTTTCTTACCAGTGATTTGAACAAGTAATAAGGGTATGCGATGCTGTGGATATAATGTGAATATAGGCATGACTACAAACACTGTAACTGTATATAGTTCCTAAATCTATAGTAAAAAAAAGACATGTACACTGTAGTGTACTGACTGTACACTACCAGTCAAAAGTTTTTAAATGTTTTTAAAGAAGTCTCTTCTGCTCAACAAGTCTGCATTTATTTGATCCAAAGTACAGCAAACACGGTTTCTACTATTTAAAATAGCAATTTTCTATTTGAATATATTTTAAAATGTCATTTATTCCTGTGATTTCAAAACGGAATTTTAGCATAATTGCTCCAGTCACATGATCTTTCATAAATCATTTTAATATTCTGATCTGCTGCTAAAAAAAAACATTTATTATTTATTAAACATTTATTACTATTATAGTAGAATTTTTCAGGTTTGTTTGATGAATAGAAAGTTCAGAAGAGCAGCATTGATCTGAAATAGAAATCTTTTGTAACATTATAAATGTTTTATCATCACTTTTGATCAATTTAAAGTATCCTTGCTAAATAAAAGTATTTGTTTCTACAATTTCTTTCCTTCTTTCCTTTGATTTTGAATGCTACAGTATATAATGTTACAAAAGCTTTTTATTTTAGATAAATGCTGATCTTTGGATCTTTCTATTAATCAAAGAATCCTAAAAAATGTACTTAACCATTTTAAATATTAATATTAAAAATAAAAATGTTTCTTGGACAGCAAATCAGCATGTTAGAATGATTTCTGAAGGATCATGTGACACTGAAAAGTACTGATGCTGAAAATGTAGTTTTCATCACAGGAATAAATTACATTTTAAAATATATTCAAATAGAAAACTGTTATTTTAAACTGAAATATATCAATAGTATTATAATATTTCAAAATTTTACTTTTTTTGGATCAAATAAATGCAGGCTTGGTGAGCAGAAGAGACTTCTTTAAAAAACATTACTAATCTTACTGTTCAAAAACTTTTGACTGGTAGTGGAGGTAAAATATATGAATGACCATATATTTTATTATATGGTACATTATATTCTACAGAATAATGCTGTATAAAAATTAATAAAATCTGTAATATTGTGAAATATTATTACAATTTAAAAGAGCTGTTTTTTATTGTTTTATATAAATACATGTATACTGTAAAAAGTTTTCACCAATTTCAACTTAAAAACTTAAGTTTAGCAGCTGCCTTAAAATTTTAAGTTAAAGCAACTTAAGTCATTTTAACTCACAAGTTAAATCATTCATTTTATTTTTTTAGTTAAAATGACTTATGGTTTTAAGCTGATTTAACTTAAAATTTTAAGGCAGCTGCTGAACTTAAGTTTTTAAATTAAATCTGGTGAAAACTTTTTACAGTGTAGTTTATTATTGTGATTCATGAGAAATCATTTTTAATATGCTGATTTGCTGCACAGTTATTAAAAAGTGTTTTTATTATTATTATTATCAACATTAAAACAATGTTTTTGCGTCTTACTATTTTTGTGCTAACTGTGTCATGATCAGGGCTGTGGGGTTTCCCTCAGCCTCCTGAGGTCGCTATTCACACTGCACTTCTAATAGCATTCACCTGTCCTTGTCGTTAACACTGATTCACTCACAGCTGTTCACCATTTGGACTTTTGTATAAGAACTCTCATTTCTCACTCCTGCTTCATGTCTGCATTGTCTCGTCTCCTGTGTGTTTCTGATCCTGGTTTTGATTTTGTTATTTAGTCTTCTGTTGGTGCCGTGTTGGCTTTTGGTTTTGTTTTGTTTATTTGTGTTTAATTAAAATATAATTCTCTACCTGCATTTGGACCCAGACCTCCTTTGTGAAAACGTGACAGAATGCAGACATGCATGATGGGTCCAGCAGGGAGAATTTTTTTTGAGGGGGCAGCAACCACCTGCTCGGTTCCGGACACTGAGGGGATGTCCTTTGAGGCGGCGTCGGCAGCTCGGTTCGAGTTCATCTACGCCTGCCTGGCGGCGATGGACACCCGCAGTGCCGAGACGGCGCCGAAGCGCCCCTGCTTTGGAGAGGAGGTGGCGACAACCGCCATCTCTGTTCCGGACGCGGCGGTGGCCGCTCTCTCTGTTCCGGACGCGGCGGTGGCCGCTCTCTCTGTTCCGGACGCGGCGGTGGCCGCTCTCTCTGTTCCTGACGCGGCGGTGACCGCGCTCTCTGTTCCTGACGCGGCGGTGACCGCTCTCGCTGTTCCTGACGCGGCGGTGACCGCGCTCTCTGTTCCTGACGCGGCGGTGACCGCTCTCGCTGTTCCTGACGCGGCGGTGGCCGCTCTCTCTGTTCCGGACGCGGCGGTGGCCGCTCTCTCTGTTCCTGACGCGCCGGTGACCGCGCTCTCTGTTCCGGACGCGGCGGTGACCGCGCTCTCTGTTCCTGACGCGGCGGTGGCCGCTCTCTCTGTTCCGGACGCGGCGGTGGCCGCTCTCTCTGTTCCGGACGCGGCGGTGGCCGCTCTCTCTGTTCCGGACGCGGCGGTGGCCGCTCTCTCTGTTCCTGACGCGGCGGTGACCGCGCTCTCTGTTCCTGACGCGGCGGTGACCGCTCTCGCTGTTCCTGACGCGGCGGTGACCGCGCTCTCTGTTCCTGACGCGGCGGTGACCGCTCTCGCTGTTCCTGACGCGGCGGTGGCCGCTCTCTCTGTTCCGGACGCGGCGGTGGCCGCTCTCTCTGTTCCTGACGCGCCGGTGACCGCGCTCTCTGTTCCGGACGCGGCGGTGACCGCGCTCTCTGTTCCTGACGCGGCGGTGACCGCTCTCGCTGTTCCTGACGCGGCGGTGGCCGCTCTCTCTGTTCCGGACGCGGCGGTGGCCGCTCTCTCTGTTCCGGACGCGGCGGTGACCGCGCTCTCTGTTCCTGACGCGGCGGTGACCGCTCTCGCTGTTCCTGACGCGGCGGTGGCCGCTCTCTCTGTTCCGGACGCGGCGGTGGCCGCTCTCTCTGTTCCGGACGCGGCGGTGACCGCGCTCTCTGTTCCTGACGCGGCGGTGACCGCGCTCTCTGTTCCTGACGCGGCGGTGGCCGCTCTCTCTGTTCCGGACGCGGCGGTGGCCGCTCTCTCTGTTCCGGACGCGGCGGTGACCGCGCTCTCTGTTCCTGACGCGGCGGTGGCCGCTCTCTCTGTTCCTGACGCGGCGGTGGCCGCTCTCTCTGTTCCTGACGCGGCGGTGACCGCGCTCTCTGTTCCTGACGCGGCGGTGGCCGCTCTCTCTGTTCCTGACGCGGCGGTGGCCGCTCTCTCTGTTCCGGACGCGGCGGTGGCCGCTCTCTCTGTTCCGGACGCGGCGGTGACCGCGCTCTCTGTTCCTGACGCGGCGGTGACCGCTCTCGCTGTTCCTGACGCGGCGGTGGCCGCTCTCTCTGTTCCGGACGCGGCGGTGGCCGCTCTCTCTGTTCCGGACGCGGCGGTGACCGCGCTCTCTGTTCCTGACGCGGCGGTGACCGCGCTCTCTGTTCCGGACGCGGCGGTGACCGCGCTCTCTGTTCCTGACGCGGCGGTGACCGCGCTCTCTGTTCCGGACGCGGCGTGACCGCGCTCTCTGTTCCTGACGCGGCGGTGACCGCGCTCTCTGTTCCGGACTCGGCGGTGACCGCGCTCTCTGTTCCGGACGCGGCGGTGACCGCTCTCTCTGTTCCTGACGCGGCGGTGACCGCTCTCTCTGTTCCGGACTCGGCGGTGACCGCGATCTCTGTTCCGGACGCGGCGGTGACCGCTCTCTCTGTTCCTGACGCGGCGGTGACCGCGCTCTCTGTTCCGGACGCGCCAGTGACCGCGCTCTCTGTTCCGGACGCGCCGGTGACCGCTCTCTCTGTTCCGGACGCGGCGGTGACCGCGCTCTCTGTTCCTGACCCGGCGGTGACCGCTCTCGCTGTGCCTGACGCGGCGGTGACCGCTCTCGCTGTTCCTGACGCGGCGGCGTCCGCTGAGGCTCCGCTGGAGACAAGGCCTGCTCGCGTGACTCCGCTGCACGGTCCTGGCCCGCCATCCCTCCCCCTGACTTGCCTTCCTCCGTACCTCCTCCCTCCAGACTTTGGGAACGTCTGGAAGCCGTTCCGTAGGGAGGGGGTACTGTCATGATCAGGGCTGTGGGGTTTCCCTCAGCCTCCTGAGGTCGCTATTCACACTGCACTTCTAATAGCATTCACCTGTCCTTGTCGTTAACACTGATTCACTCACAGCTGTTCACCATTTGGACTTTTGTATAAGAACTCTCATTTCTCACTCCTGCTTCATGTCTGCATTGTCTCGTCTCCTGTGTGTTTCTGATCCTGGTTTTGATTTTGTTATTTAGTCTTCTGTTGGTGCCGTGTTGGCTTTTGGTTTTGTTTTGTTTATTTGTGTTTAATTAAAATATAATTCTCTACCTGCATTTGGACCCAGACCTCCTTTGTGAAAACGTGACAAACTGTGGTATTTTTTATAAAAAAGTTCTGAAGAACAGCATTTATTTTAAATATAAATCTTTTGAAACATTATTATTAAATGTATTTATTCAATTCAGTTTATTTAAATTTAATGAGCCCTTGAATAAAAGTATCAATTAATTATTTTTTTCACTGAAGACTGGCGTAATGATGCTGAAAATTCAGGAATTTCCACAGGAATAATTTACATTTTAAATAATATTCAAATAGAAAATTGTTCTTTTCAGTTGTAATAATATTGTATAATATTACAGTTTTTAGTGTATTTTTCATCAAATAAATGCATCCTTGGTCCATAAGAGATTTCTCTAAACGTTACCCTTATCTTAAAAAAGGTTGTCAATGAAGAAAGTAGATTTTTAGGTTCAGATAGTGTAGTTACAGCATCTACCAGCAGGGGCTAACTAGACCATACTAACCAGCTAAACCTTGACTCCTTAAAATTCACATTGCAGCACAGCCTGTAATTTTTTTTTTTTTTTTTTGCTTTTATCAAGTAGTTTCATAATAAGAATATTAAGGTTATTTATTGGCCTCTGTCTGTGGGTGCTGTGCAGTGATATGGTGAACGTGTTTCGTGTCACAGCTGTTACTATATAGTGAATTTTAGCACAGCTAGACATCTGTAACGGCCATTCGGAATACAAGACCGGAGCTAGGCGTGATATAATAAACTATGTGAAACAATCTCATTCACTCACATTGTGTCTAGGCCACAGTGACAGTTAGATCATGTTCTGCTGTGTGTGAGTCACTGCGGTGTGAAGTATTCTGATTGCTGTTAATCTGTTTGCTTGTTCAACCATATCTCCATTTAAATGAGAGCAATATTCAGCAATAAAGACACCACAGTGAAGCTCAAGAGGACAGCCAGCAGCTTGCAAATTATACAGCACTAGAATAAAACACTTCTGAATGAGGACTACTTCATTTTGAATCTCATTCAAGTTGGAATATGACTATTCTATTTTTTTCTTCTCCCAAACCAATACCTCATTTCTATTGTTTAAATTAGGGTCGCTTCCAGCATGTTTACTTACAATGGCATAATTAATTACAAAAATTAAACAGTGCGGCTAGAATACTGCATGTATGCAATTAATCATGCCCCTTGACCCGTAAGTAAATTCCATGACAAGAAATGTACTACCATCAGACCACAGACATCTATAGTATATAGTATCTAGAGAAAGCTATAGTATATAATATCTGGAGAAAGCTATTCATCATCTCATTGACAGTTTTCTATCTAAATTTTATCATCTTTTGAGCTCATGGACACTTTTTTTGTGCGTGTGTGTAAATGCCATGCTGCTAATGTTAGAATATAATGCAAGTTGATTAAAATGATAGGATTTTAATCAATTGACAGCCTTAGTTTCAACATAAGGAACAATGGATATGTAAATGAAACAGATTTTTCATATCTTTATATAATTTCTTTTTATTATTATTTTTTTATTATTGTTGTTGTTGTTGTTGTTACTACTACAGTGGTAATAACCATAGTAATTAAAATGACTAATCTTCAGATTCTTTAAAAAATAATAATTCATAATAATAATTTTTATTATTATTTAATATTAATTCATATATTGTTTTATTATTATTGTTGTTGTTGGTATTGTTATTACTACAGAAGCAATAACCATAGTAAATAAAATAATTGATCTTCCGATTCTTTAATAATAATAATAATAATAATAATAATATATTATTATTATTATTATTATATTATTGTTTTTATTTATTTATATATTATTGCTTTATTATATTATGGTTATTGTTATTGTTATTACTACAGTAGCAATAACCATAGTAATTAAAATCATTGATCTTTATAATAATAATTATTATTATTACTATTATCATCATTATTATATATGTATTTATATTATATTGTTGTTACTGTTGTTGTTGTTATTACAACAGTACCAATAACATAGTAATTAATAGTTAATAATTGATCTTCAGATTCTTTATATAATCATTTTTCATTACTATGGTTATTGCTACTGTAGTAACAACACCACCAACAACAACATTTATTATTTATTTGTTTATTATTATTATTATTGTTGTTGTTGTTGTTGTTGTTGTTACTACATAAGCAATATCCAAAGTGAATAAAAACTGATTTTCAAATTCTTTATATAATAAATTATTATTATTTTTTGTATTTATTTATATATTATTGTATTATTGTAATTGTTGTTATTATTGTTGTTACTGTTATTCGTATTGGTATTACTACAATAGCAATAACATAGGAATTGATAGTTTAATAATTGATCTTCAGATTCTTTTTATAATAATAATAATAATAATATTGTTATTACTACAGTAGTAACATAGTAATTAATCATAATTGATCTTCAGATTCTTTGTATAATAATAATAATAATGTTATTATTACTACAGATTCTTTACAGATTAATTCTATTGTTGTTATTAATACTGAAGCAATCACCTTAGTAACTAAAATATCTGATTTTCAAATTCTTTATATAATAATAATAAATAATAATTTTTATTATTTTATATGTATTTATATATTATTGTATTAATACTACAGTTGTTGTTATTGTTATTTCTTTAGAAGTAATAACATAGTAATTAATAGTTAATAACTGATTTTTAGTTTCCTTATATAAAAATAATTATTGTTGTTGTTACTACAGTAATAACCATAGTGAATAAAAATAATTGATCTTTAGATTCATTATATAATAACAATAATGTTATTACTACAGTAGCAATAACCATAGTAATTAAAAATAATTGATCTTTAGATTCTTTATATAATAATAATAATAACAACAATTATTATTGTTGTTTGTCACAATCTGGCTGAGTGGAGGAGTGGAGATGAAGCAGGAGAACCGGATTAAATGAATATAAACAGTTTATTTAAACAAAACACTGAAACTCAATACAAACAAACAAGAACCGGGAGCAAGCAATGAACGCATGTAACAATACATCGACGGACACTGGGGAGTGAGCAGACACAGACTTTATACACAGAAACATGGGCGTGGTCACAAACAAGATAACGAGATGACGAGGGGGAAATACAAATATGGGCAAGACTAAACCAAAAGGACTGAAACATAGGGGAAAAAACACTAGGAGAACAGAACAAGACAGGACAAAATACTGACATTACACCCCCCTCCCCAAAAGGTGCGTCTCGCGCCGTCTAACATCCATAGGGGAGGGGGGGTGGGAGACCACTAGACAGGGATACAGGAACCAAAGGATACAGGGGTGGTCTCCAGGGCGGATCAGGGAGCTCCGGAGGCCATGGCCGGGTAACCAGTCCAGGAGGCCATGGTGGGTCTGGGAGCTCAGGGAGCCATGGCCGGGTAACCAGTCCAGGAGGCCATGGTGGGTCTGGGAGCTCAGGGAGCCATGGCCGGGTAAACAGTCCGGGAGGCCATGGCGGATCTGGGGGCTCAGGAAGCCATGGCCGAGTAAACAGTCCAGGTGGCCATGGCGGATCTGGGGGCTCAGGAAGCCATGGCCGAGTAAACAGTCCAGGTGGCCATGGCGGATCTGGGGGCTCAGGAAGCCATGGCCGAGTAAACAGTCCAGGTGGCCATGGCGGATCTGGGGGCTCAGGAAGCCATGAGGAGCGGGCTCTGGAGGACTGGACGACCCCAGCGGAGACTCTGGAGGGCTGGGCGTCTCCAGCGGAGACTCTGGAAGAGCAGGATCTGGGCAAGCGGTCACTGGAGGGCGCTCTGGTGGCGCAGTCACTGGAGGGCACTCTGGCGGCGCAGTCACTGGAGGGCTGGACGGAACCAGCGAAGACTCTGGGAGACTGGGCGGAACCAGCAGAGACTCTGGAAGGCTGGGCGGAACCAGTGGAGACTCTGGAAGGCTGGGCGGAACCAGCTGAGACTTTGACTTGGCAGTAGCCATCTTGGGTGCAGACTCAGGCTTGGTGGCCATCTTGGCCGGGGACTCAGGCTTGGCGGCCATCTTGGCCAGGAACTCAGGAACGGCGGCCATCTTGACCGGGAACTCAGGCTTGGCGGCCATCTTGGCCGGGAACTCAGGAACGTCGGCCATCTTGGCCAGGGACTCAGGCTTGGCGGCCATCTTGGCCAGGAACTCAGGCTTGGCGGCCATCTTGACCGGGAACTCAGGCTTGGCGGCCATCTTGGCCGGGAACTCAGGAACGGCAGCCACCTTGGCCGGGAACTCAGCAACGGTGGCCATCTTGGCCAGGGACTCAGGCTTGGCAGCCATCTTGGCCGGGAACTCAGGAACGGCGGCCATCTTGACCGGGAACTCAGGCTTGGCGGCCATCTTGGCCGGGAACTCAGGAACGGCGGCCATCTTGGCCGAGAACTGAGGAACGGCGGCCATCTTGCGTGCAGACTCCTGCGTGGCAGCCATCTTGCGTGCAGACTCCTGCGTGGCAGCCATCTTGCTTGCAGATTCTGGCATGGCAGCCATCTTGTGAGCTGGCGTGGCAGCCATCTTGTGAGCTGGCGTGGCGGCCATTTTGCGAGCTGACGCTGGCCTGGCCAGTGTGGAGAGGAAGCCGGCAGGCTTGAGCGCTGGGCGGTGGCCGGCAGACTAGAGCGCGGGGAGGAGGCCGGCCGCATCGGGCTGAGGACAGCGGTGGAGCTTTGGAGGACGACAGGGGATAAGAGACTGGGCTGGCGGTTCGATCCGTTGGAACGGTATGTGGAGGTTCTCGGCTTATGGCAGGCTGGCGCGATGTGCTATGTCTGTGAGGGGACTGGAAGATGAGACCGACCAGAATTTGGAAGTTCTTCAACTTCAAAATCAGATCCATTCAAATAGAGAATCAGGTTTATTAGCTCGATCAAGGGGAAATTACAAGAGGGAAGATCGCAGCGAATGGTCTCATCATCCAGCCCCAAAACAAACACAGCACCAAGAGCAGCCTCGTGCCAGCCTACCTGATGGGAGAGCTCGATGAAGTCCTCCACATATCGCTCCAACTCACGGCCACCTTGCCACAGTCTCCTCAAAGCTGCCTCAGCCCGACTCATCTTCTGTTTTGGTCCGTCGATCTGTCACAATCTGGCTGAGTGGAGGAGTGGAGATGAAGCAGGAGAACCGGATTTAATGAATATAAACAGTTTATTTAAACAAAACACTGAAACTCAATACATACAAACAAACAAACAAACAAACAAACAAACAAACAAACAAACAAACAAACAAACAAACAAACAAACAAACAAACAAAAACCAGGAGCAAGCAATGAACGCATGTAACAATACATCAACGGACACTGGGGAGTGAGCAGACACAGACTTTATACACAGAAACATGGGCGTGGTCACAAACAAGATAATGAGATGACGAGGGGGAAATACAAATATGGGCAAGACTAAACCAAAAGGACTAAACCAAAAGGTGGAGAACAAGGACTAAACCAAATGAAGTAGAAACATAAGGGAAAAAACACTAGGAGAACAGAACAAGACAGGACAAAATACTGACGTTGTTGTTACTACAGTAGCAATAACCATAATAATTAAAAATAATTGATCTTCAGATTCTTTATATAATAATAATTATTATTCTAACAACAGTAACAATAACCATAGTTATTGTAACCTTATTATTATTATTATTATTATTATTGTTGTTGTTGTTGTTATGACAACAGTAACAATAACCATACCATCTATTTGGGTGAAAACAATAGTTACAATGGTAAATTTCTGTAAGCGTAGACATATTTGACTATTCGTCGATCTGTCCCCTAATATTTTGTGCTATGAAAGTCAATGAGAAATTTAAGTTCTTGATTTGAAACCAGTAGCAAATTAAATGTATACTTCATGAAGCGCCGCTATATAGGATTAATATTTTATCTTCGTATTTTTCCCTGGATTCCTCAATGATTCTTACAAAGACACCAGCAGACTAGCGGCTTTGAAGGATGAGAGAGAGATGACAGAGGTCTCTCTGGAAAAAGCAATTATTCTGAGACATGCTGACTCCATTTTGTAATCTACAGATCCACCTTCAATCTCTGAAGGCTTGGGTGGAGGCAGCAGACGAGGTGTCTCCCCTCCCCTGAAGGCCTCCTCTCTCTCTTTTCCCTGCCCGCTTACACATGGGAGCAAAACACGCTGATCAATCTCACAAAAATAAAACACAATTTTTGCACATAGAATGTTGTGTGTGTGCAGATACACACACATGGATGCTCCGTCTTTTCCTCAGTGCTCTCCCACATATGGAATGGAATGACATTAGATGCCGGTGCGTGTTTGTGTTCTAGTGACAAGTAACAGGGGACTATGGTCTCCATGGCAACAGCAAAGGCTCAATACATCATACCTCGTTACAGTAGTCAAGCGGGGACGTTTGGTCAAAAATTAATAAATCGAAGGAAAAATGGGATGGATTGCTCAGTATCTGTTACAGAAAACTGATTACTCTTCATGTTTACATTTTTTTTTAATTATTTAAGATTGTAGCTGTAAATAATGCAGCTGAAACCAGCTGAAGGTGATAATGGGTTTTAGTAACAATGATTTTGTAGACCATCTTGTTTAAGCTAAAAACCAGTTTGACCACCATCAATGAATGTTCCACAGTCAATATAAGATAAACTCAATTGATTGCATTTGGGCCTTATTGCTTATTACCCCAGAGCAGTGTTGTTTTTGACAACCATCTTAGATTTAGTCTTAGTATTTTGGACTAAAATGCTTATTAGTTTTAGTCCAATTTTAGTCACTTCTATATGTGATAGTTTTAGTCCAATTTTAGTCGACGAAAAGTCAAAAAGGTTTTAGTCTAGTTTTAGTCAAAAAAGGGGAAAAAGTAGTCTTTTAACAAATTATTGTAGGTCAGTAAGTATTTTGCTGTTGGGTAGTGTCACTTATAAGTTCTGAAAATAGCAGATCTATAGTTCAACACAATGTGAGCTTTCGGATCGACTATTTTCACCAATAATTACAATAATGAAGGAATGGTTTTAGACATAAATTACATATTTGAAATACACCCATAGGTCCTCTCGCCGTTTGCGACCACCCATCATGGTCTGTCTGTCTGAGTGCCAATAATGTGACGTGTTGAGCACGTTGTGCGCTGCACACCAGGTGGTGGGCGTAACCAAACATGGATAGAATGCTAAACGGCTTGCCATACTAGTATGGCAAAGAGTATTTAATGCTAATACGGCTTGCCATAGCGGCAGATAATTTTTAGGTTTTGATTGGCATGCACAATAAGCAGAAATGTCATGCATTTTAAACGTCTGACGGACCACCCACTAACATTTTCGTCTATTCTCGTCTCGTCAACGAAAACTCACACACGTCTCGTCATGTTTTAGTCATTAATGAGCCATTTTTACCTCGTCATCGTCTCGTTATCGTCATGAAAAAAAGTGGCGTCAACGAAATTATATCGTCATCGTTGACGAAAACAACACTGCCACAGAGTCACTTTTATAGAAAAAAAAAATCCCAAATGAAGTTCATATTTTCTGTTAAAGCACTTAAATTAATTGTTTTGTGCATTATTTGAGCTGTCAAAAACATAATTATATGGTGAGTGTACTATTCCTGGTGTCAGGTAAAGACTTAGTAGATGGGTTTTGGCTTTTTTATATATATATATATATTTTTAGTTGCTATCAGGGGCAGACTGGCCATCGGGAGAACCGGGACAATTCCGGTGGCCTGGCAGCCAATTTGGCCCGCTGCCATTTTTTTTATTTATATTTTATTTTCATATATATTGTTGTTGTTGTTTCTGTTGCCTGCCGAATGTACTAAAGTGATTATTTCCAAATTCGCCATTCAATAATAATACTCTAATAATAAATCGTAATCCGGTTCGTCTTGACTGACAACGCAATTCGCCTCGCGCACGCTCCGCCCATCCGCGCGTCCGCCAAAAGAATGCAAGACTCGAGAATGGAGCGCCCAGGTGGAGCAGAGAGTCGAAACTGTCCTGTTCAGTACTTCATTTACAGGTCAGATACATCTGTAAATAGACTATTGTAGTTTTGTTTACTTAGTTAAACTGCTTGCAAATATTATCAATAGCAGTCCGTTTGCTGAAAAATTAACAAAATGGCATAACTTGTAAAGAGTAGGAACTTAGCAGACAAATAATAACATTGTTTTATAACACGTTTAGAGGGAGCTAAGGCTAACAACAATACAACCCTTACAATAATTAACCATGTTTTCACTAAAAACCAAAAAACATTGTTACTATAGTTAAACTATGGTAACCACGAATTAACAAAGGTTTTGCTACACTTGGTATTTGTAGTAAATGGTATTTGTAGTAAAACTCTGGTTATACAAATTGTAATCAAAATGCCAAAAAAAAAAAAAAAAAAAAAAAAACACGGTTACTACTATACTTTTACCATAGGCCTAATTAAACCATGGTTAATTTTCCTAAGAACAAAACATGACCCATGATAATGCAAAAAAAATTCAGTATTAGGATTTTACTAAAGAAAGATGTAGCTATTATAGTAGGCCAACAGTTTTGACATTTAGGCAAGATAAAACAATAGCACATGGTCCTAATGTAATACTTACATTTTTATAAAAAGGTAAATGGAAGTTCAAGAGATAATCTTTAATTATTTTGTGTGGCACCAGCCAGTGGATTATACTTTTTTATTGTCCATGGTTTCAGAATTTGTTGTGTGTTTTTGGGATGGCCTGGATGAGTGTGAGATTTCCCGGCCTGAAATTTTGTCCCAGGCTATTTTGTTGCTATTTTTTTTAAATCTATTTTTTGTTGACACCAGATATGGTTTTTGATGTTTTCTTTTACTAGTGGGTACAGGACACTATAGAATGGAAGCCCGTTTCCACCACTGAATAAAAAATTAAAAAGTAAATTTTACGACTTTTTATCTGACATTTTTGACTTTTTCACAGAATTGCATCATATATACTCTCATAACTGACTTTTTTTTTTCCTCAGAAGTGCATCATATACTCGCAATTCTGACTTTTTGTTCTTACAATTGCGAGTTTACATATCGCAATTCTGACTTTTTTTCTCAGATATGCATCATATAAACCCGCAATTCTGACTTTTTTCCTCGGAATTGTGAGATATATAGTCAGAATTGCGAGATATAAAGTCAGAATTGCGGGATATAATCTCACAATTGTGAGAAATAAAGTCAGAATTGTGAGATATAAACTTGCAATTCTGACTTTTTTTTTTCGCAATTGCGAGTTTAGATATTGCAATTCTGACTTTTTCTAAGACAGGGGTGCCCACACTTTTTTGGCTTGTGAGCTACTTATAAAATGACGAAGTCAAAGATGATCTACCTACTATAAAAATGCAAAACATATATTTATTTATGAATATATTGAGAATTCTTTATATGTTGGTGTAGCTTGCATAACTACATGAACCCATATTGCACAATACAACTACATACAAGTAAATTTTTTTGTCATTACTTTACTCTACTTTACTTTACTCTGATGACTTGCACTGAATGGAATCAGCCACTTGGCGCTGCTGTATGCACGTTCATGCGCGGTGATTCGTGTCATAAAAGGACAGATGTTAGACTGGCTGCCTTGTACGTCAATCAAGTGACAAAATTAATAGTGAGGACGGATGATTGGCTGACTACATTGGCTGATCGTCTACTTTATTTGACGTCTAATTAATGCCGTGCGATCTACCCACACCACCTTTGCGATCGACCGGTAGATCGCGATCGACGTATTGGGCACCCCTGTTCTAAGATATAAACTTGCAATTACGAGTTATAAAGTCCAGTTCTGAGGAGACTATGTTCTATACTATAAAGACTATGTTCACAGAATTGCAAGTTTATATCTCAAAATTGCGACTTTATTTTACTAGAATTGCGAGATATAAAGTCGCAGTTCCAACTTTATATCTCGCAATTCTGACTTTATAACTCACAAATTCTGAGATTTTTCTCGCAATTTTGACTTTATAACTCGCAATTGCTTTTTCACAATTCTGAGAAAAATTCAGAATTTCGAGTTTGTAGCATGTAATTCTAAGAAAAAAAAAGTCAGAATTAACTAGCAGAAGACACTAACCAACTAGCTTTAGTTGCACAGATGGGGAACGTTGTAACACTGCGTTACAATTTCCCCTGCTGTAAAAATTTAACCATGAATTTAACTGTAAAAGACTGTAAAAATGCTACAGTAAAAACCTGTTAACAGTAAGTTCCCGTACTATATACAGTAAAAAACTGTATTCGACATTGCATGTAATTTTACAGTAATATACCGTTTTCGGAAGTGGAAAAGACTGTAAAATTTATAGTGAATGAAATGTTTCCTGCGTTACATTTCAAAACGTTGCTACCGTATTTTTTATGGTAAAATTCTGGCAACCACAGCTGCCGTTTTTTTTTTTTTACCGTAAATTTTACGGATTTTTCTTCTTTTTTTTTTACAGTGTACTATGCTACTCTATGACATTAACAATGTAATTTACACCATTTATGAGTTTTAATGAGAAACCAAGACAAACAGGTGAATAAAAACTGAAAATATATGTTTAATGTTCAGAAATGATTTCAGGAAAGGTAAGCATTTTGGCTTGTTTATGTGTCTCGTGTTCTATAAAAGCTGTGGAGGGAGGGAAGTGTATGTCTGTATTTTGCTGAATGTGTTTCTTCATTTGCGCACATTGTTTTGAACTATACTGTATAGCTTTGTGTTGCGGTGCGGTCAGAATTTTTGTTGTCACACTTCACTTCCATTGTTTTGAGGTAAATAATGCAAAACACTGTAATTATGAAACAACGTGACATATTTGAACTAGACAAGTGTGAAATCAATGTGGATAAAAATTATACTCTGAACCCCACGTGGATTTACAAAATCTGAGAAAGTCAAAAAGGGTTAGGTAGTGCCTCATGCTCCCCTACTTTGTTTAGCCATTTATTCAAAGACACATCTCCTGTCCGCATATTGAAAGAAATAGGAAGTGAGGTGCAGAGAAAAAGGTATTTCTTTTAGCCTGTGGCTTATTAATTTTACTTTTGGTGTGAAAGAGCCTTTACAGTTGGCAAAAATATAACTTTTGAGGTTTTTGTTATTAAAAAAACAAAAACAAATAAGCAAGCAAGGTAACTAAGTAATGCAATTAGTTACTTTTTTATTGACTAACTTTTTAAAAGTAACTTTCCCTAATGCTGGTTATCAGTATGATTATCGTCCTTGACGTGAAGAGCCCTTAAGTCTTATTCCTAAACATCAAAATATATTTCATATTATGTATTTGGTATGACCTGTTTTATTGCCTTGCCCAATTTACTTTAAGTGCAGTTATGTGTCATTATGCCACAAATGCTGTTTACTGAGCTTTACGTAAAAAGAGTTTAATTTTTGTAAGCTTGATTGCTTTAGATGTATGAGTCTGTGTAAATCTCAAAGTATGTGTGTGTACTTTACAGAAAAAAAAAATGCTCAGATTTAGTCAGTGACCAGAAGATTATGATTGAAAGCGAATGCAAGGCTGTACTGGTGGCGGCACAAGTGAGGAAAACATCAGCGTGAAGCATCAAAGCTTTTATCTCCACATAATGAAACTAACGTACACACACTGTAATCCTTTCATTCAGACAGAAAACGATATCACTGCTCTGCAGCATCTCATACAAATCCAACACGTCTGTGTTCACCAGACACTTACACATTTACAGTCTCCCAGATTCTAATATGAGGCAATTTCCTCGTTAAGTGATTATCATCAGATAAGCAGGGAACAAGATTAGTTTTGTGCAGCGTCTATCTTTCATTGGAAAGAAAACTTTTTAATATGTGTTTCCTCAGGTCAAATGTGCCTTCTTTCTGCTGCTCGTTTCAAAATAATATTTAGTTTGATTGATGTTTAATAGGAAAATGTGTATCTGAATCCCATAGAATTCTTAAAAAATAATGATTTCAGAAATTCCTTGAAGGCACAACAAGGTGGAAAAGGATTCAGAAATTATCTTTGGTAATTTAAGCCACCGTTTTCAAGTATAATGTAACACAAGATACTGTGTTGATGATATGATGATGATATGCATATGCATGTTGACTTCATGTATGTTAACCTTTTGCACAACACACACAAAAATGGCAAGTGGGGATCATGGCTTTGAATCTTTGACAAATATTGACAGTTTTTTTGGGGCACTTGATCAAAAATAGTAGCAATACACTCCTTTATGGGCATTAACGCTTCATGAAGAACATTTAACATTTATTTAACTTTTCCAATGGATAAAGGTTCTTTCTAGTTGAAAAAGGGTTATTCGATTATTGAAATGTTCTTCACACTAAGAAAAAAGAGTATCTTTTAGGAAACTGTTTACTGAAACTGCTTCTTTGTTGGGCTAAAAATGGTATTTTAAGTTTTGCAGAAAAGTAGGCAGAGTCACATCTTTTCAGTAAGCCTGGATTCATATTGAAATACATTTTAATGTCTATCAAATGGAGAAAGAGGCATTTTGCATTCAGATGATGTGGTTTTTGTATAAAATAAAAACTTAACATACTGTGAT